>NW_006408708.1:1593748-1599585 GCF_000296735.1 Chrysochloris asiatica
TTGGCCCAGGATCGAACATTGTTTCGTTCTGCTGTGCATGGGATCGCTATGAGTAGGTTCCAACTCGATGGCACCTGACAACAACAACAACAACGCATGCGCACAGACCTCAAAATTTGAAGTGACAGTTTCTGCTTAAAACCAAACGACCACCACTTGTGTTGTCAGTTTGTCGTACTGTGGTGGCTTGTGAGTTGCTGAGATTCTGAAAGCTATGCCCCTGGTATTTTAAATACCATCAGGGTCACCCATGGTGGACAGGTTTCAGATGAGCTTCCAGAGGAAGACAGACGAGGAAGAAAGAGTGACAAAGTACTTCCGAATATTCTGTGACTGAAAACCTTATGAATAGCAGAAAAACACTGTCAGATATAGTGCCGGAAAATGAGCCCCTCAGATTGGAAGACACTTAAAATGCTACTGGGGAAGAGCTGCCTCCTCAAAGTACAGTTGCCGGTGATGAAAGGTATGGAGCAAAGCCTGTGAGAGAAAAGCCCACAGGACTTTCATCTGCTGATGGGCCACAACTCAAAATGAGGAGAAACAGCTGTAAACAGCCACTGAAAATTGGAACATGGAATGTACGAAGTATGAAACTAGAATTTGGAAATTGTCAAAAATGAAATGGAGTGCATAAACATTGATATCTTAGGCATTGGTGAGCTGAAATGCACTGGTATTGGCCATTTTGAATCTGACAAACACATGCTTTACTATGCCAGGAATGACAAATTGAAGAGGAACGGTGTTGCATTCATTGTCAAAAAGAACATATCCAGATCAGTCATGAGGTACAATGCTGTCTGTGATAGGATAATATCCATGCGTCTAGAGGAAAGCTCAGTTAATACCACTATTATTCAAATTTATGCACCAACCACTAAAGCCAGTGAGGATGAAAGAGAAGAATTCAACAGAATGTGGAAATCATCGGACAATCTCTTTGATATCCCAGGTGAGTAAAATGTTGCTTAAAAGTAATACAGAAATGGCTACAATCATACATTGACAGAGAACTTCCTGAGGTTAAGCCGGATTCAGATGAGGCCGTGGAACGAGGGATATCTTTGCTGATGTCCGATGGATTTTGGCTGAAAGCAGAGAATATCAGAAAATTGATTACCTGTGCCTTATTGAGTATGAAAAGGCTTTTGATTGGGTGGATCATGACAAACTATGGACAGCATTGTAAAGTATGAGTATTCCGGAACACTTAATTGTGCTCACAAGGAATCTGTACCTGGACCAAGAGGCAGTTGTTCGAATAGAACATGGGAACCCTGAATGTTTTAAAATTAAGAAAGATGTGCAATACATTTGTATTATTTCACCATACGTAATCAACCAGTATGCTGAGCAAATAATCCGAGAAGCTGGATTCTATGAAAAAAAATGTGGCATCAGGATTGGAGGAAGACTCATTAACAACCTGTGATATGCAGATAATAAAACCTTGTTTGCTGAAAGTGAAGAGGACTGAAAACATTTACTGCTGAAGAGCAAAGAGCACAGCCTTCAGTATGGATTATATTTTAATGTCAAGAAAACAAAAGCCTTGCTACTGGACCAAGCAGTCAAGAAATCAAACGACGTATAGCATTGGGCAAATCTGCTGCACAAGACCTTTTTAAAGTGTTGAAGAGCAAAGATGTCAGCTTGAGGAGCAACGTGTACCTTACCCAAGACATGGTATTTTCAATAACCTCATATGCATGCGAAAGCTGGACAATGAATAACGAAGACTGTAGAAGAATTGATGCATTTGAGTTGTGGTTTTGGAGGAGAATATTGAAAGTGCCATGGGCTATCAAAAGAACCAATAGATCCATTTTGGAAGAAGTGCAGCCAGAGTGCTCCTTGAAGGCCAAGATGGCCAAACTTTGTCTCTCATACTTTGGACATATTATCAGGAGGGACCAGTCACTGGAGAAGGGTATCATGTTAGGTAGGGTGGAGGGACAAAGAAAAAGAGGAAGACCCCCAACGAGATGGATTGGCCAAGTGGCAGCATCAATGGATTCAAGCATGGCAACAATAGTGAGGTTGGCCCAGGATTGGGCAGTGTTTCATTCTGCTGTGCATAAGGTTGCTATGGGTTGGTACCGACTCAATGGTACCTAACAACACCAACAATTAAAGAATAATATTAATGGCAATAATATGTAAAACACCTATAGTTTTAAAAATATTATTTGATTTCAAATTTATTTTAGGAGTCCTGATGTGGCGCTGTGGGTTAATGCACTGCTCTGCAAAATTGGTTTGAACCCAGAAGCTGAAGTTCAAGCTCACCAGTTGCTCCTAGGAAATATACAGGTCACCATGGGTCGGAACTGACTCTATAGCACTTAACAACAACAAAAACCTATTTGATTTAAAGCTTTTAGTATTTAGTATAATTGTAGAAGTTAAAAAAGCAAAACACCAAAGGTTAACTTCAATATTCAAATGCGATCAGTTATCTAGAATGCTAACCATGTTGTTGTTATTAGGTGTTGTTGAATCGACTGCAACTTATAACCACCATATGCATAAAAGGCTAAAACATTGCCCTGTCCTGAGCCAACCTCACAGTTTTTATTGCACTTGAGCCCATTACTACTGCCATTGTGCCAATCCACCTCATGGGGTCTTCCTCTTTCTCTCTGCTCCTCCACTTCACCAAACATGAAGTCTTTCTCCAGGTACTACTTAGAAAAAGGCCATCCTATTTTTAGGTGACCACTGCTAGAAAAAAAAAATTTTTTTTTAAAGAAATATAAACCAAAGAAATTTGTTGTTGTTGACAAAAATACATAATACAAAAACAAAACAACACAAAAGAAATGAAGCCAGAACCCCCCCTCACCAAAGTAGGCCCCCGCATCAGTTGTACTGATGGCATGCAGTCCCAGTAGCCACCCGGTGCCTCGCCTATAGTTCATGATGACCTTCATCTGCACCAGCCTCACGTTGGTGTCCTGACAACATGCCTAAAATGTAAGAGACAAATGCTGGCTATCCTGGCTTCTAAGGAGCATTCTGACTGTACTTCTTCCAACACTAAGTTGTTTACTCTTCTGGCAGTCCATGGTATTTTTAATATTCCTTCCAACTCCATAACTCAAAAACACAAATTCTTCTGGAGTCTTCCATAATCATTGTCCAACTTCCATAAGCATATGGAACTGTTGAAAACTTGATGGCTTGAGTCAGGCACACCATAGTCCTCAACTGGTATCTTTGCTCTAGAAAACTTTAAAGATGTCTTTTGTAGCAGATTTTCCTAATGCAGTATGTCATTTGATTTCTTGACTGCTGCTTCCATGAGTGTTGATGGTGGATTCAAGCAAAATGAAGTCTTTGACAAATTAAATCCTTTCTCCATTTATTATTGTTATGTATTGGTTCAGTTGTAAGAGTTTTCATTTTCTTTACATTGAGATGCAATCTATACTGAAGGCTGTGGTCTTTGATCTTCATCAGTAAATATTTTAAGTCTTCTTCAATATCAGCAACAAGGTTGTATCATTTGCATATCAAGGTTCTTAATGAGTCTTTCCCTAATTCTGAAGGCATGATTTTCTTCATATAATTGAACGTCTCAGATTATTTGCTTAGCATACAAATTAAATAAGTATGGTCAAAGAATATAGCCCTGGCACACACATTTCAGGATTTTAAACTGTTCAGTATCCTCTAGTTCAAACAATTGCCTATTGATGTATGTACAGGTTCCTCATGAGTATAATAAAATGTTCTGGAATACCCATTCTTCATGTTAACCACAGCTTGTCAAGATTCACACTGTAAAAAGCTTTTGCATAGTCAATAAAGCAGAAATAAATATCTTTGTGGTATTCTCTGCTTTCAGTTATGATCCATCTGATGTCACCAACTATATCCCTAGGTTTATATCTTCTTCTAAACCTGAATTCAATTTCTGGCAGTTCCCTGTCAATCTACTTTTGCCATCATTTTTGCATTATCTTCAACAAAATTTTGCTTGCATGTGATATTAATGATATTGTCTGGTGACCTTAAAAACAGGAAACATGATTTATCAGTTAAGATAGTCTCTAAATCTCATCTCCAAACTTCACATATGTAATCCTGTTATGTGCCGTCTATAGGGTTCCGATTCAAACAACCCTGTATAGGGTTTCCGAGGAGTGGCTGTGGGTTTGGCCACTGATTTTGTGACTTGCAGTCCACTGCTTATCCTGCAATGCCACACTAGAACTCCTCTTATATAATGTTGTTATATTGTTAAGTGCTGTGAAGTTGTTTCTGACTCAAAGTAACACTGTGTAGATTTCTCAGGAGTGACTGGTGAGTTTGAAGCTCCAACCTTGCAATCAAGTGCTTATTTTACAAACCACACAAGGAATCCAGCCTCATATATTATAGTTAAGTTGTTGTTAAGTGCTGTCAAGTCAGTTCAGACTCATATCAATCCTGTATTGGGTTTCCAAGTTGCAGCTGGTGGGTCTGAACTGTAGACCTTGTGGTTCACAGACCAGTGTTGATCCTACTGCGCCACACCAAGAGTCCTTGTATATAATGTTGTTAAATGATGTCAAGTTGATTCCAACCCATAGCTACTCTGTATAGAGTTTCCAAGGAGCAGCTGGTGAGCTTGAACTGCCACCTTGCAGTTCAAATGGCTTTGCAGTCTGGCACATTAACCCACAACGCCACTACAGGACTCTCCTTGTATATAATAAGAACCTAAAAATATTTTAAAATTAAAGAAAAAATGCAACAATACTACAAATCATTGAATCATTTTGATTAGCTGTTAACATGAAGACAAGAGAAAAGAGTAGAAACGATACTTTAGATTATTTGAACAGTAACAGCACCTTTGTTCCAATGCCTGGCACAATACTTGGCACATCCTGAATGAATGAAATGTCTCTGTCAAGATAAATAACTTCATTTACTTCCTATTAAATAGAGCTTAAGAGTTAAATGAATTTTACATAGAAACTAAGAGTAATAACAGAAATGATTGATGAAAAGCTTACATTAATTCCTTCTTTTGTTCATTCAAATACATTTATTACATTTCTATGGTAAGGAGTCCTAGTGGGGCGCTGTGGGCTAATGTGTCAGACTGCAAAGTCGTTTGAACTGCTAAGTCAGTGGTTCAAGACACCAGCTGCTCCTTGGAAACCCTATACAGGGTCACTATGGGTCAGAATTGACTCAATGGCACTTAACAACAACAATGGTAAGCACCATAGTCATGTGAAATATGGGTAATGACTAAGGAAGATCAGAGAATAATTGATGCATTTGAATTGTAGCATTCACCAAGAATATTGAAAGTAGGTGGAACAAACAAGATGGTGAATTGGGTGGACGTATAGCAGAGAGCTCCGCCAACAACAACACAGAATACCCAAACAAGCAGGTTCAGGGGATGGTCCCAGAACTCTGAACCACATATAAAGGAATACTTAGAAGGTTAGAAGGCTCACAGTTGGGGGAATTTGTGACAGAAGCAAGAAATCTATTGCTTTTTAGTCCGGGATGCTCGGCTGCTCCAGAAGTCACCATCATGGGTGAGACCATGTGGGGGAAGGATCGGAGAGGCCACAGACGCCTGGCAGAACCACTGAGATAAAGGTGTGGACATTCTTTTCTTTTGGTATCTGTTCATTGGTCCCTTGCTGTCTGCACACCTCCATTCTGATGACTATAGGGGTGCTTGAGCTACTGGGCACCCCAGCACCACCCTCGGAGGGTTCTACTACGCATGCGCACAGATCTCCTCAAAATTTAAAGAGACAGTTTCCAATTAAAACCAAATGGCCACAGCTGGCCCTGAACTGTTTCAACTAGAAAAAAGG
>NW_006408708.1:1603715-1630500 GCF_000296735.1 Chrysochloris asiatica
GCCAATCCATCTCACTGGGGGTCTTCCTCTTTTTCTCTGACCCTCCACCTTACCAAACATGATATCCTTCTCCAGTGACTGGTCTCTCCTGACAATATGTCCAAAGTATGAAAGATGAAGTTTGGCCATCTTGTGAAATAATATTAGTAAAATTAGGGGCATTTTTATATTCTCAAGAAGATGGCATCTATGACTTAGTAATACAAGTGGTGAATTTTAAAAAAGAATTGTGTGGTTGGAACCACCTTAGAAATGAACACAGATTTAGTAGAAAAAATAATTTATGATTGAGGCCTAAGTAAAAATTAAAATTTATAAGATGACTAAGCCCACAGATGATATTGGGAAGTAGTCAAGACAATATAGTATCACAAAGGTACATTGAGTAAGAGGTATTTAGCTAGAGTGGACAACTGTTTAATAAGGTTAGCAAGCTTGAAAGAGAACATCTTATTTTGGAAGAATGGAGATAACTGGGTGTTGAAAATAAACCAGATTATAGACGTATCACCATATTAAGTGAATGAAAGATGTTGTTGTTGTAGTTAGGTGTTCTGACTCCTAATGACCCTATGCATTCTGAAGGAAACATGGCATGATCTTGTGCCATTTTCACAACTGGTACATGTTTGAGTCCATTGTTGAGGCCAATGTACCAATAAATCTTGTTGAGGGTCTTTCTTTTTTTTATAGACCCTCCATTTTACCAAGCATGATGTCCTTCTCCAGGGATGGGTCCCTCCTGGAAGCATGTCTAAAGAACAAGAGATGAAATGCCATTATCCTTTCTTTTAAAGATCATTCTGGCTGTACTTCTTCAGGGCGTATTTGTATGTTCTTCTAGTAGTCCATGGGGCTTTCATTATTTTTCACCAAAACTATAATTCAAATGCATGGATTCTTCACCTGTAGTCCTTATTCATTGTCCAACTTTCGCACACATACGAGGTAATTGAGTCAGGTCCAACTTAGTCTTCAAACTAACATTCTTGCTCTTGAACATTTTAAAGAGCTATTTACAGCAGATTCACCTGCTACAATACATCATTTGATGTCTTGACTGCTGCTTCCATGAATGTTGATTGTGAGTGCAAACAAATTGAAATCTTTGACTCTTTTTATCATGATATTGCTTATTGGTCTAGTTGTGAGGATTGATGCTTTCATTACATTGCGGTTCAATCCATGAAGACTGTATGTAGTGTCTGATCTCCAGCAGTAAGCATTTCATCTCTTTTAACTTCCAGTAAGCAGTGTTGTGTCATCTGTGTATCACAAGTTATTAATAGTCTTCCTCCTGTCTTGATGCCATGTTTTTCTTAGCATAATATAGCTTCTCTGATTATTTACTCCTCATTGTTGTTGTTGTTAGGTGCCATCGAGTCGATACCAACTCATAGTGACCCTATCTATGAACAACAGAACGAAACACTGCCCGGTCCTGGGCCAATCTCACAATCATTGCTATGTCTGATTCCATTGCTGCTGCCACTGTGCAAACCATCTCAATAGGAGTCTGCCTTTTTTTTTTTGGATCCTCCACTTTGCCAAACAAGATATCCTTCTCCAGTGATTCTTCCCTCCTGACAATATGTCCAAAGTATGAGAGACGAAGTCTGTCCATTCTGGCTTCCAAGGAGCACTCTGTCTGTACTTCTTCCAACACAGATCTATTTGTTCTTTTGGAAGTCCATGGTACTTTCAATATTCTCCTCTAACACCATAACTCAAATGCATAAATTCTTCTATGGTCTTCCTTATACACTGTCCAACTTTCACTTGCATGTGAGGTTATCGAAAATACCATGGCTTGAGTCAAGCATGTCTTAGTCCTCAAGCTGATATCTTTCTTCTTCAACACTTTAAAGAGGATTTGTGTAGCAGATTTACCCAATGCAATATGTTGTTTGATTTCTTGACTACTGTTTGCATGAGTGTTGATGATTGATTCAAACAAAATGAAGTCTTTGACAACTTCAATCTTTTCTCCATTTATATGGATGTTGGTGCAGTGATGAGGATATTTATTTTCTTTACATTGAAGTCTTTGACAACTTCAATCTTTTCTCCATTTATATGGATGTTGCTTGCTGGTGCAGTGATGAGGATATTTATTTTCTTTACATTGAGGTGCATTACATTATTTACACTACTCAGCATACACACTAAATAAGTATGGTAAAAGAATACAAGCCTGGCACAAACCTTTCCTAAGTTTAAACCATTCAGTGATCCATTGTTTTGTTCTAACTGTTGCCTTTTGGTCTATGTACAGGTTCCTCATGAGCATAATTAAATGTGCTGGAATTTCCATTTCTCTCAATATTATTTGTAGTTATAATTCACATGGTTTAATGCCTTTGCATAGTCAATAAAACATAAGTTTAAAAAAAAATTTTTATTTTTTTTAACCATCTTCTATTTTATTTAACCATCTTTCTGGTATTTTCTGCTTTCAGTCAAGATCCAACTGATATCAGTAACAATAGCCTTAATTCTATGCCCTCTTCTGATATGACACTGTAAGATAAATGCAGGACTGCAAGGTCAGTTTGAAACACAGACTGGTGGTTCAAGCTCACCAGTTGCTCCTCTGAAATCCTATGTTGGGTCACTATGAGTTGGAACCAACTTGGCAGCGCTTAACAACAACAACAGCAATTTCCTCTTTTGAATCTGGTTTGAATTTCTGGTAGCTTCCTGTTGATATACTGCTGCAACCACTTTTTAAGGGTCTTCAGCAAAATTTTACTTGCATGTGATATTAATGATGTTTGATGATTCCTTTGGGCCACTCTTCTTTGAAATGAGTGTAAATATGGGTCTCTTCCAATCGGTTGGTTAAGTAGCATCTTCAAAATGTCTTGGCACAAACAATGGAGCACCACCAGCTGCATCAGATTGTTGAAACATTTCAATTTGTATTCCATGAATTCCTGGAGCCTTATTTTTCTCCTACTGCCTTTTGAAATGTTCTGTTCAGCTCTTTCATTGAATCATTTCTTCCAGTTGCTTTAGCTTTTGTATTATCAAGAGCGGGTTTCAGAGTCTCTTCAGACATCCACTTTGGGATATCATTGCTGGCACCATATAGAACTTGGCTGAAAACAGAGACTACCACAAAGATGCTTACTTGTGCTTTATTAACTATGCAAATGCTTTGTATTGTATGGATCATAATAAACTATGGATAACAGTGTGAGGAATGGATATTCCAGAACTCTTATTTGTGCTCTTGAAGGAACTGTACATAGACCAGAGAAAGTCAATCAAACAGAACAAGGAGATACGGAATTGTTTCAGTCAGGAAAGATGTGTGCCAGAGTTGTATTCTTTTACCTTAGTTACTCAATATGTATGCTGAGCAAATGATCTGAGAATTTGGATTACATGAAGAAGAACATAGCATCAGGATTGGAGGAAGACTCATCAACAACCTATGATATGCAGATGCTACACCTTGCTTGCTGAAAATAAAGAGGGCTTAAAATACTTACTGATGAAGATCAAAGACTATATACAGTCTTTGGTATGGATAGCACCTTAATGTAAAGAAAACAAAAATCCTCACAACTTCATAAATAAATAACATCATGATAAGTGGAGAAAAATTTTGAAGTTGTAAGAAACTTTATTTTGCTTGGATCCATGGAAACAGCAGACAATAAATCAAAGGACTTATTGCATTAGACAGGTGAGATGCAAAACACCTCTTTAAAGTGTTAAACAGCAAGGATATCAGTTTGAGTACTAATGTGTATCTGACCCACACCATGGTATTTTCAGTAGTCTCATATGCATGTGAAATCTGGACAATAAGAAAGATCAAAGAAAAAATGGCCTTTTGAATTATAGTGTTGGAAAAGAATACTGAACATACCATGATATGCCAGAGGAACAAATAAATCTGTGTTGGAAGAAGTACAATCAGAATGCTTCTCAGAGACCATGATGGTGAAATTTCATCTTTCATTCTTCGGATATGCTATCAAGAGGCACTTAGAGAGAACATCATGCTTGATAAAGTGCACGGTCAATGAAAAAGAGGAAAACCCCCAATGAGATGAATTGGCATAGCATCATCAGCAATGGGCTCATGTGTAACAACAAAAATGAAGATCGTGCAGGACTGGGCAGTGTTTCATTCTATTATGCATAGTCTACTGCTTATCCTACAGAATCTCCATGCTCCAATTCTGGTAAAGTCTATCTCAAATACTTGAAAAGATCTTTTGTATCTCACTACTCTGTGACTAATTTTCCAGACTAAAATGGATTAGAAAGTGAGGCCTCCTGATCCACTTCCAACCATCAGCCAATGAATGGATCACAATGGCCTATCTTCTACATGGCATAGAGATGGCATATGACCTGGCAGTGTTCAATTCTGTTGTACATGAGATTGCAATAAGTCAGGGGCCAACTGGATGACAGCTACCAACAAAAAATTACCCTGTGCTCTAAAACAAATGTCTTGGTCCTCATTTTTATATAAGAATGCTGAACTAGGCAATCTCTAAATTCTTCATCGGACTCATCTAAGGACAAAATCTGTACTCAATTGGGCAACTGACAGAGACCTCATTAATGAGGAAGTCCTAGAAAAGTTGATGGATATAACTGTTTAAATAGAATGGACACATGGCTATTTGAATAGAATGGACATATAAAAATATTAGATGGGATTTTTCTAGATTAGAGAATTCCCCTTCATGGATATTTTATCTGTTCTCCAATAAATCGTTTTGACACTTTTATACTTTTTGGTTTTCAGAACTATTAGTGCCAGGGTACCAAATATAAGATTTGACAGTAAGATAATCTGAAAGTACAAATCAAATAACCAAGGGTACCTACAGGCTAGTCATTATTTCAGTGAAATAAAAATAAAACTTTTCTTTTCTGACATATAATTTGGGACCTGCCATGAGGCTTAAATAACAGTCTACCTTTGCTTATAAAAAATACTAGGTAAAAGCCCTGAGGTTAATTTTGAACATTTAGCAATGTTGTTCTTGACTTTTTTTTTTGAAAGGTTATCTTCACAGAAGCGACGTGGATACAAGGAAAGCAGTGTGTCTGTGATTTTTTTTTTTTTAATGTTAATGCTTAGGAGGAACGACTTTGGCATTGCTGCCTCTATGGCCATCAGAATATCATTTCCCTTTCCCTGTTCATATAGTTGTATATACAAGAAAACCAGGGCCTCATTTATGGTTCTGCTTCTTATTCCCATGGGGCTTGCCAGTGTTCTGAATTTAAATCTATGGCATAAATTCAAGGGGCTGAACTTGGCTCAACTATAAAATCACGTATTCAGGAGTACATAAGGAAAATGTTGTACTGATTCTGAAAGCCTTTCTGCAAAGTTTGATAGCCTACATACTCCTTTACTCAGTTTGTTGATAATTCCACTTTATTAAAATCCAGCTCATGTTTTACATTTTCATTATACATTTTGTGAATGGGAGTTGAAGAATTTGTGGCTACGTTAAGCATATAGGAAAATCTGGATGAGCTCTGAAATATCCTGGTGCCACATTTAGTGTTATTTTCATGTAGATGAACTAAGTCTGCTATCCATATAAAATCCTCCACACTGGATTTAGTGAGGAGTTTGTAAGTAACACAACCCCAACTCACATTCTCATTTGAAAGCTTCTCTAGAAGGTGGTTAGGGACCACATTCTGTAGGGGTTTGGCCTCCTAACTACGTTGGCAGATTTTGGCCTCTACTCAGGTTCTGGCTGGTATGGAATTTGTTTTTCTTTGAAGACTGCTCCAAGACTTGAGTAGAATGATTTGTATCTGGGTCTGTTTTGCTTCTCAGGTGGTATCATACTCCCTTGTAGAGACTTTGCCAGGAAAAACCTCTGTTGGAAGGAAAGGAGAAGGGAGGGAGGAAAGGAGGGATAAGGGAGAAACAGACCATATCAGACTAGCTTTATATTTCAGAGTTTTAAGAAAGAAAGCAGAACTTACAGTGGAATTCACTTAAATAAATATTCCATTGCCTAGATAATCATATGCAAGTGTTTTGGTATAAGATGGGAAAGATATAGCTTGATGGTTATTCATAGATGATCAGAAGTACAATATTAGCTCACAATGTGATTTGATGTATAAAAAGAAGACCATATAGGGCTGCCAGCTACTCCTCAGAAAGCTTATACAGGGTCACTATGAGCCAGAACCAATGGTATGGCACTTAACAACATCAACATTATTAACAGTTGCATTAGATATGTCAAATGCAATTGAATAGTTGCCTACAATAAATGACGTCAAAGTATGATAGATTTCTACTTTGTACTTCCAGCTTTTACTATGGTCTCTCACCCACTACTTGTAAAGGGAATCTGCAGTGAACAAAGTTGTCATAATTAACATGTGGTTAAATCTGAAAGATGAACAATAACCCTGAACCTTTCCCAGAACCATTCCCAGCTGTAACAGAATTAACCCTTCCCTTAATAGGGCAACATCCAGAATACTTTCTGATAAAAATGAATACCTTGGGTCTCAAGAAATAGTTGTTATTGTTAGCTGCCTTAGAGTTGCCTACACCTCATAGTCATCTCCTGTACAACTGGACAAAATCTTGCTAGATATATGATGGTCGTGAATGACATGCTTTTGCCAGGAACTGAATCTAGTTCTCCCAAATGAAAGGTAAGAAATTTACCACTGAACTATCATGTCCCCACCCATTGGTGTCACCCTATGTTATAATCCACAGGGTTTTCACTGGTTGATTTTCAGAAGTTGATCATCAGACCTTTCTTTGTACTCTGAGTTTGGAAGTTCTGCTGAAACCTGCTCAGTATCTTAGCAACATCCAAAACATCACTGAAATCTGTGTGGTGACTGTGAATGACATGCATTTGCCAGGAATTGAATTCAGGTCTCCCAAATGAAAGGTAAGAATTTTACCACTGAACTATCAATGCCTTCACTTTAGTACTAGGGATAGTTAACTCAATCTGGTCTCATATGGGGATAAGATAAGCCACAAATTTAGAAGTTCAAACCCACAAGCTGCTCATCTGGAGAAAGATGTCATTTACTCCTGTAAAGATTTACAGCCTCAGAAACCCTATATAGGATTGCTATAAGTCAGACTCAACTGGATGGCGGTGGAGTTTTTGTTTGTTTGTTTTTATTCCAGCCCCTAGATGTACCAACCTGTGACACCATCACCCAGGTGGACCTTGTAAAGTGCACAAAGCTGTCAAGCTACTTGTAAGCCAGGCCAGAAATAAGTTTGAAATTTTTAAATTTAAGCTGTCTATAAGTACATTCGGAATCCTGGTGTGGCACCACAGGTAAGCACTTGACCTCTAGGTTGATTTGAACTGCAAGTTCGGTGGTTCAAAGTCACCAGCTGCTCCTCAGAAACCCTATACTGACTGGGTTGATATAAGCTGGAACTGACTCGATGGCACATAACAGCAACACAACAACAACATGAGTACATTCCATCTTTTCAGAGGTAGTATAAGATTAAGAGCCAATGGAACTGAAGGAAGAAGTCCAAGGTGCAATGGAGGTGGTTCAATCCTACCAGTCGCCCCTCAGAAATGCTATATAGGGTTGTTATGAGTTGGAACCTACTCAATGGCACTTTACAACAGCATTATCATTATAAGTAATTGCATTAAATAGCTTAAATGCAATTAGTTGCCTACAATAATTTGCACTAAAGTAAGATTAACTTCTACTTTATACTTCCATCGATAAATAACATCATGATAAATGGAGAAAAGATTCAAGTTGTCAAAGACTTCATTTTGCTTGGATCTACTATCAAAACTCATGAAAGAAGAAGTCAAAATCAAATGAACAAAGCACCAGGAATTGATGGAATATAAATTGAAATCTTTCAGCAAACTGATGAAGTACTGGAGGCACTAAACTCTATGCCAAGAAATTTGAAGACAGCTTTCTGGCCAACTGTTTGGAAAAGATTCATTTTGTACCCATCCCAAAGAGACGTGACCCAATGCAATGCAGAAATCACCACACAGTATCAGTATTATTACATGCAAGTAAATTTTTGCTAAAGGAAATTCACAGACAGCTGCAACCGTACTTTGACAAGGAACTACAAGAGGCTCAAGCTGGATTCACGCAAGGACATGGTATGAGGAATATCATTACTGACATCAGATGAATCTTGGCTGCAAGCAGAGAATACCAGAAAGAAGTTTGCCTGTGCTCTATTGGCTTTGCAAAAGCTTTTGACTACGTGGATCATAACAAGCTATGGGCAACATTGTGAAGAATGAGCACTCCTGAACACTTAATTGTGCTGATGAGGAACCTGTACCTAGAGGCAGTCATTTAAACAGAACACGGGAACACTGAATGGTTTAAAATTAGAAAAGTGTTGTATTCTTTTACCATATTTATTCAACAGGTAAACTGAGTACCCATAACTGGAGAAGCTGGATTATATGAAGAAGAACATGGCATCAGAATGAGAGGAAGTCTCATTAACAACCTGTGACACGCAGATGATACAATCTTGTGCTTACAAAAAGTGAAGAGGACTTAAAATACTTACAGATGAACATCAAAGATACAGTCTTTGGTATGGGTTGCATCTCAATGTAAAGTAAACAAAAATCCTCACCACTGGAGCAAACAGTAAATAATACCATTATAAATGGAGTAAAGATTGGTGTTGTCAAAGACCTCTTTTTGCTTAGATCCATCATCAACACAAGTGGAAGGAGCAGTCAAGAAGTCAAATGACATATTGTATTAGACACATTGGCTGCATAGGACCTTTTTAGAGTGTTTCAAAGCAAAGGTGTCAGTTTGAGGACTAATGTGCACCTGACCCAAGCTGTGGCATTTTTCAATAGCTTCATATATAAGTAAAAATTGGACAGGTTGATGCATTTGAGTTATGGTATTGACGAATATTAGCGGTACCATGAACTTCCAGAAGAACAAACAAATCTGTGTTTGAGAAAGTATAACTAGAATGTTCCTTGGAAGCCAAGATGGTCAGATGTTGTCTCTCATACTTCAGGTTTATTATCAGGAGCGACCAGTTCCTGGAGAAGAAAATAATGTTGGTAAAGTAGAGGGTCAGCAAAAAAGAAGGAGACCCTCAATGAGATGGATTGGCCCAGTGGCAGCAGTAATGAACTCAAGCATAGCAGCAGTTATGAGGATGGCATATTACTGGGCGGGGTTTCGTTCTGTTTTGCACAGGGTCATTATGGGTCAGAATGGACTCAACAGCATCTAACAACAACAATATAAGTATGTGAAGGAAATAAATGCCAAATCGTTCTTCCAAAGAACATAAAGTGAATAATCTCAACACTCTTGTTATAATGGCTTTATCAGATGTTGTATAGTATAAATCTTCAACTATTTATTTTACAGTCTGTTAACATCATTTTATTTTTAATAAACCCTTTCAGAAGCAGTAATCTGGGAAAAAAAAATGAAACTGCATGTTTATCATTTACATTCGGAATTACTACTTTGCAAAATATTTATTTGCAGCTGCCATCAATGTGGGAATCACAGTGACAAGCCAGAAGTGACAAGCCAGATATCACAAATCTGCTGAAAAAGCCCATCCCACAGCCATGGAGTTGATTCCTATTCATAGGGACCTTGTGATGCTATAGGTTAATGCGTTGAACTGCAAAGTCGGTTTGAACCACATGTCGGTGGTTCAAGCTCACCTGTCACTCCTTGGAAACCCTATATAGGGTATCTATGGGTTGGAACAGACTCGACAACATTTAGCAACAACAACAACAATAACAACAATATAATATAGGAGTCCCTAAAGGGAGCAAGGAATCCTGGTATGGTGCTGTGGGTTAATGCATTGGACTGCAATTCAGTTTGAAATGTAAGGCTGGAAGTTCAAAACTACCAGCTGTTCCACAGGAGAAACATGAGGCTTTCTGCTCCCGTAAAGATTTACTGCCTTGGAAACCCTGTACAGCATACCACCACCACCACCACCAGGAATCCTAATATGGTGCTGTGGGTTAATCCTGGTATGGTGCTGTGGGTTAATATCGTTGGACTGCAATTCAGTTTGAACTGCAAGGTTGACAGTTCAAGCTCACCAGCCGCTTCTTGGAAACCCTGCACAGGGTTGCTATGGGTTGGAACCAACTCGATGGCACTTAACAACAACAACAAATAAAGAAAACCCTGGTGTGATGGTATAGAGTAAGCACTGGACCACAAGGTTGGTTTCAACCACAAAGTCAATGGTTCTAATTCACCAGCCTCTCCTTGGAAACCCTATATAGTGTTGCTCAGAATAGAAATCAAATGGCACTATGGATTAATATGTTGGACTGCAAGGTAGGTTTGAACCACAAGGTTGGCGGTTCAAGTTTGCCACCTGCTCTTTGGAAACCCTATACAGGGTCTCCATGAGTCAGAGCCATCTCAATGGCATATAACAACAGGAACCTACGTAGTGTAATGGGTTATGCATGGTGCTGCTAACTGCAAGGTCAGAAATTTGAATGTCGCAGTTGTTCCATGAAAGAAAGATGAGCCTTTTTACTGCAGTAAACATTTACAGCCTTGGAAAGTCTATACAGGGTTGCTGTGAGTCAGAACTGACTCCACACCACACAGCAGCAGCAGCAGCAATATATCTTCTCCATAGCCTTCTTAATTTGGAAAGAATATTGTTTTGTGTCATAATAACCTGCTTCTCCCAAATATTTATACCTATTGTTCAATGATTTCCACATTCTGCTATGTCACTTCCTTTTGGAATGGACACAAATATGGATCTCTTCCTATCAATTGGCCAAGTAGCTGTCTTCCATACTTCTTGGCATAGATGAGTGAGCACCACCAGTGCTGCATCAGTTTGTTTGAAGATTTCAGTTTGCATTCCATAAATTCCTGGAGCCTTGTTCTTTATCAGTACTTTCAGTGTACCTTGGACTTCTTCCTATAGTACTATTGATCATATACGATCTCTTGAAATGGTTGAACACCATTCATTAATTTTTAGTGCTCTGTGTATTCTTTCCATCTTCTTTTGATGCTTTCTGGATCATTTAATATTTTGCCGATATAATCCTTCAGTATTGCAAATGAGATTTTCAAAGTAATTCTTCAAAGGCTCATAATTTCTAATGCCAGCTTGATAATGGGCAGCAGAAAAAAAGTGCCTATTACTATGTTAAATAAATATTGTGTATTCTACATTATCTTCATCACAAAAGTTTTGTAGTATCATTTACCCTCCCTCTATAAAAATATTTGTGTATTTTAACAGTTAGAGATTCTTTACCATTGTAGAATGCCCTAGTTTTCTCAGATGTAATTATGACTTTTGTATAAATATATGGTATGACTGAATTCAATTGTTGAGTTGAATTTGACTCCTGTAGACTCCATGTGTGCAGAGTAGAAATGTGCTCCATAGGGTTTTTGAGACTTTCTTTTTCAAGGTACACTGAGCAGATAATCCAAGAAGCTGGGATATATGAAGAAAAATGTGGAATCAGGATTGGAGGAAGACTCATAACAACCCGCGATACACACATGATATTACCTAGCTTGATGAAAGAGAAGAGAACTTAAAATTATGTACAGATGAAGAGCAAACCCTTCGGTATGGGTTCCACCTCAATGTAAAGTAAATAAAAATCCTCACCACTGGATCAATAAATAACATTATGATGAATATAGAAAAGATTGAAGTTATCAAAGACTTCATTTTGTTCAGATCAACCATCAGCACTCATGGAGGCAGCAGTCAAGAAATGAAACAAAGTATTGCATTTGGAAAATTTGCTGTACAAGACCACTTTAAATTATTCAAGAGTAAAGAAGTCTGTTTTAGGACTAAGGTGCACCTAACTCAAGCCATGGTATTTTCAATAGCTTCATATGCATATGAAAGTTAGACAGTGAATAAGGAAGACTGAATAAGGCATGATACATTTGAGTTATAGTATTGGAAAAGAATATTAACAGTACCATGGACTCCTAGAAAAGCAAACAGATTTGTGTTGAAAGACGTATAGCCAAGATGGCGAGACTTCATCTCTCAGACTTCGGTCATATTATCACGAGGGACCAGTCCCTGTAGAAAGATACCATTGTTGGTAAAGTGGAGGGTCATAGAAAAAGAGAAAGACCCCCCCCAAAACATGGATTGGCCTCATGACAGTAGAATGGACTGAAGCTTAGCAATAATTGTGAAGATGGCACAGGACCAGACAGTGTTTTCTTCTGTTGTGTATAATGTTGTTATGTGTCAGACTGTATGGCACCTAACCACTAACATGTACTTTTTCTTTCTGCTGCCCATGAAATGGGCATTTGAAATTGTAAGCCTCTGAAGAATTACTTTGTAAATCACCTAAGTATTTTCAAAGGCAGAGAACCTGTTTATAAGCAACTCCTCTAAATTTTGGTTGTAGTTTTTTTTTTTTTTTTTTTTTTCATTACAATGATTATAATCCCCTCCATGTACCATCAATTAGCAGTATTTCTCTCTATTCACTTTAGCTTTTTTAAAAAAACAAATAAACAAACAAAAACACTCAGGCATATATGATAATTTACGTCTCCAAAGGGCACAATCTGCAAGTCTGCCTCCTGGCTGCCAGCTCTTAGTCCCTCTCTTCCCATGAATTGAGAGTCCTCAGCCACTTTTCCTCTCCATTACCCCATCTCTGCCTCCATCTCTGGCATCACTGCTTCTCTGGATAAGGTCCCACATTCTGCTTGTGCTCTTATCCCTTGATGGTCCTAGGGTCCTCTGCTTCTGGACTGTAATATTAACCACTCCCTTGTTTTTGTTTTAAAACTTTTACCTTTACAATTGTGACACTAACAATTAGTTATGATAACAGTTATTCACTATTGAATCACACAAATCTTACCCCATCTCTTTTCACTAGACCCATCTAGACAGGATGAAAACTATCCCCCTACCCCCATACTCTTAAAATAAACTCCTTCTTGAAAACTTGTAAGCTAATTACTGTGTGCCTTTAGCACCTCTCATTTTAGGTAGCCAAGGTCTAAGTTGCCCGTCCCTATCTCCCCTATGTACATAGGGGATAGCATTGATACTTGATGTGAAGACTCCTTCCCTCTCTGTTGGTATTTAGAGTTACTACTGAGTATAGGTTAGGTTCATCAAATTGTAGCAATTTACCCTTGTTTCCTTTATCTTTTTTTTTTTCAAAAAATCTTCCTCTTGTTGAGTTCTGATATCAAACCATCGAGGCTAGGTCAAATGGGTACTGTCTGCAAATTTGGGTGTTCTTGTGCATTTCCCCTCACTTCATATCAGCTGAATGCTTCACTCTCAGTTTTAGCCCTTTGTGGCTAAGTCCTTGTCCATGAGCTCAAGTGTCCTCAGGTCTCACCACACTTTGGACCAATCAGCCCTTCCTCTTCTCTCTCTCATCTTCAGATCAACAGGAGTCAACAGACCGTGGTTGAACTCAGTCCATTTCTTCATTGTTGCCTTTCCCCCTCTTCCACTCACCAGTAGACCAATGTGGTCGCCAGCAAGCTTAGATGTCTGTTGGTGTGTCCCCTTTGCGCTTCAGTCCTAGAGGGGAGTTTGTCCTGAAAGAACCTGATTGTTTGCCTTGATGCCTTCCTGGTGAACAGCTTTCTTATTCTTGTGGTAGCCAGTCATGCTGACATTTTTGTTTTGGGTTGGTTGTAGTATTTTTGGGTATGTGTGTGTGTGTTTTTTTTAATTAAACAAAATCTTTAATCCAAGCACTCAACAAATAAGACATGAAAAGTGTGGGCTTTTGAGACATTAAGAAAATTGTGATACTGTAAGTGAAAATAAAATGTATAAACCAGAAGACATTGAAGTTTATCTTTACAGAAATAAGGGTATAACTAAACAAATTAAGTAAAGAGAACTTAAATTTCATAGATTTCACTTTAAAAGTTTATAATTACACTTTGAAATATCTGAAATTATGAGAAGAATCTTGTGACCAAGTTGCTTTTTAAAAACTGGATGCATTTATATTCTAAGGGAGAATGGAGCAAAATTGAGAATGTCTATATTCATCTAAATTCAGTGAAACATTTCAAAGAATGTTTATGAAGGTATTTCAAAAGCATTGCTACTAGGGTTCCAGTTCATGCATTCAGTAGTTTATTCCAAACAGAACATGTTTAAAGATGTCTCTGTGGTCAGTGGATGGCTGCAGACAAGTTTCTTCAGCTATATTTAATCTTCTTGTTGTGTGCCATCAAGTTGGTTCTAACACATAGTAACTCTGTGATGAATTTGAACTGCTGACTTTGAGGTTAGCATCCCAACTCATAACCCATTGTTCTTGGTGGAAAAAAAAAATAAAGAAAATATTTTGTGTCATGGGAAAAATTAATTTGAAGTCATATCTAATATAGAATTTTTAGGAAAACTCAAGTGTACATCTTCCCAAATCATTGAAACTTTGCAACAATTTTAGAGAAATGTCCATATAAAACAACTATTTTTTAGATGGATCAAGCATCTTAAGGACGATCAGAAGACCTCAAAGATGAGCCAAGAGAAGGAATACTTCTAACCTTGTTGAAAGAAGAAACAGTGACTAAAGTCCAGAAAGTGGTGAAAGAAGACTGTAGAAACATCATTGGTGAGAAATATTGCTGAGGGTGGTTCTGCATTTCAATTTTAAGTGGACATCGTGGCCTCAGCTTACTTTCAGTTTGGTGGGTGCTAAAAGTGTTTCAGGAAGATCAGCTTGCTCAAAGAGGTGGTTTTTACATCAGTCTTTTAAGCAATATTGAAGCTAATGAAAGCAATTTTATAGAACAAGCCATAGCTGGGGATAAGCTTTGGACTTACCAATATGATTCAGAGAGCAAGATCCAATCAAAATAGTAGCTTCTGAGGGGATCTTCTGAGCCAGTTAAATTGAAGGCACAAAGGTTAACTCAGAAATGGTAACTCATTTTTTTGTAAATCCATAAGGATAATATTGAAGGGAGTACAGTGTGGCACTATGGATTAATATGCTGGACTGTAAAGTAGATTTGAACCACAAGGTTAGCAGTTTAAGCTCACCAGCTGCTCCTCAGAAACCCTAACTGGGTTCACTATGGGTTGGAACTGACTTGAAGGCACTTAACAACAGCAACAACAATCTTAACAGGTTTCCTTGAAGAACACAGGATGGTCCTTTTTTATAAAGAGGTTTTAAGAAATTTGAAAACTTCATCAGTAAATATTTTAAGTCCTCTTCACTTTCAGCAAGCAAAGTTGTATCATCTGTATATCACAGGTTGTTAATGAGTCTTCCTCCAATCCTGATACCACATTTTTCTTCATATAACCCAGATTCTAGGATTATTTGCTCAGCACATGTGAGTGAAGTTTTACTAAAGGTAATATAGAAACAGCTGCAACCATACATTGACAGAGAACTTCCAGAGGCTCAAGCCAGACTCAGAAGAAGATGTGGATTGAGGGATATCATTGTTGACATCAGATGGCTCTTGGCTACAAGTAGAGACTGCCATAAAGATGTTTACCTGAGCTTTATTGACTACACAAATACCTTTAGATCATGACAAGCTATGGACAACATAGTATGAGTATTCTGGAACACTTAATTGTGCTCATGAGGAACCTGTACATAGATCAAGAAGCAGAACATGTTTGAACAGAACATGGGAACACTGATTTGAGGTACATCCTCGAATTTTCTGGTAGTTCTAGTATATCTTCTTCCTCAAAAGGATTTTCTAGCTCTGCCTCTTGCTCAGTTGTTTGAGCTACACTGTCTTCTTTCTTCATGTGAATAGAAAATTTCTGCTGCTTTCTAGGCATTGTGATCTCGTATTTGTATTAAGTTGATGAATGTATGTTGGTATATTATGAGGCTCTCACCAATTGCCTCCTGGTGGGTGTTATCAGGAGATGAATTTTTCTTTTCACTGTTCATACAGTTAAATTCAGAGTGGATTTAGCCAATATTGGTTGTAGTCGCTGCTCCTGTGTATAGCAGCTGGTGTTGGCTCTTGCCCAAATTGGTGGGGTTGTAGAGAGCACAGCTGTGACTTAGCTGTATGGCCACAGTTGCTGTCTACTGTTGTGTGATACAAAAAGAAGGAAAACAAACAAACAAAAAAACAGGCCACACAGCCAAAAATGAAAATTAATGACTTTCTCTGTACCAATAAGCAGTGTGCTGTACCACTTACTGGTCTCTTGCTTTCACAACCCCCTGAGAAGATTCACAATGGCCACCCCTTTCCCCTCCCACCCCTTTTTCCCCTCCACTTCACACATCCATTCAACCACTGCTCCAAGTGAGAGCCAGCCCAGGTCTGGACAGGATTGACTTTGCAGATTTGGAATATAGCATGTCCTACTGGGGTTATTGTATATAACTTCTCCCCCGGGACTCATAATGTCTGAGTGACTCCAAACCATCTGAAAATCAGGAGATTCCCTGGGGATTGTACACTGCTCTGAAAAAAAGGAGACAAAAATAAAATTGCATATTTGTCTCCCTTAGTTTCAGGTAGATATCTGCAATGCAAATATGTTTCTCATCTCTAAAGCTGGTCGAGTTCTCTTAAGATGACTATAGCAGGTGCTGTTGGTTGCCATTGCTCATTAGTCATCTCCTCTCTTGCTGTGTCTGTTTAATTCTTTCTCCCAGTAAGCACTTGATCTAGTTTTCTATCTCTACCTCTGAAGTTCAGAGTTTCAGCATCATCCTCTGTATCCATCTCATCCAGTTTTCTGTATCCTTGCTGAAGAGAGCCTGTACAGCCTTTCTGCCTAGTCTGCCATCTTTCTCTGATCTCTCAAGAAAATTTTAAGAAGATATGTAAGTGATGCTAGAGAAGACACATCTGAATCAGAAGAGAAGCCAAATCACTAGGTTCAATTTTCCATATCTTCTTTGTCCAATTGCTATTATTTTTCCCATGAGATATGAGCAGAGGACAGAAGTAAAAGCATCTTTTATTAATTTTGACATGTCAGGTAAGAAAAATGAGTGTGTTACTGTTATGCTGGAAGCTATGCTACCAAAAAAAAAAAAAAAGAAAGAAAAGAAAAGTAAGTAAAGGAGGAAGAGGAAGAAGGATGAAAAGGGGAAGAGAGAAAAGAAGGAGGGAGGGGAAAAGAGAACATAGAAATTAAGAGGGCTTCTGTTTATTGGTCATAAGGCTTTCTTCTTGAATGAGACCTAGTTTTCATGCATGACTTTCATTGTAGGTTACCTATTTTTATGCAAAATTTTTATACTAGAAAATGGGCAGGACAGAAGCTCAAACAAGACAATAACACATATATTTTTGTTCTTGTTTTTAAGTGAATTGAATTGGTTCTGACTCATAGTGACCCTATGCATAGCAGAACAAAACACTGCCCATTCCTGCACTGTACTCACAGTTATTACATTTGAGTATATTGCTGCTGCTACTGTATCAACTCCTTTCGATGGGGTCTTCCTCTTTTTCAATGACCCTCCACTTTTCCAAGAATAAAGTCTTCCACTGACTGGTCCCTCCTGATAACATGTCCAAAGTGTGAGAGATAAAGTCTCACCACCCTGGCTTCCAAGTAGCACACTGGCTGTATTTCTTCCAACACAGATTTTTTTGTTCTCTGGCAGTCCTTGGTACTTTTAATATTCTTCTCCACCATCACAATTCAAATACACTTATTCTTCTTAGCCTTATTCATTGTCCAACTTTCATATGCATATGAGGCTATTAAAAATACCATGGCTTGGGTCAGGTGCACCTCAAAGGGACATATTTATTTTTAACACTTTAAGAGTTCTTTTGCAGTAGAAGAATCGAGTTGAAGATAGAATTCTTCAATTTCATCATCACTGACTTCAGTGGTTGGTGCATAAATGTGAATAAATGTTTACTGGTCTTCTTTGTAGGTGTAAGAATATTATTCTATTGCAGGCAGTATTGTGTATCAAGATAAATCTTGAAAGGTTCTTTTTGATGGTGGATGCTATGTCATTCCTCTTAAATCTTTCATTGTTTGCATACTTAACCATATAATTTTCTTTTTCAAAATGCCCAATACCAGCCCATTTCATCTCACTAATGATTTTTGTGCATTCCATTTCATTATGACAATTTTCAGTTTTCCCAGATTCATACTTTGTACATTCCATTTTCTGATTATTAATGGATATTCATAGCTAATTCTCTTCATTTTGAGTTGTGCCCCATCAACAAAGATCTCAAAAGCTTACTGCAGTCATATCATTATGGTCAACTCTACTTTGAAGAAGCAGCTCTTCTCCATTCATATTTTGAGGGCCTTCCAACCTGAGAAGTATGTCTTCTGGCACTGTTTCTGTCAATGTTCCCCTGCTATTCATTCATAAGGTTTTTAGTGGCTAACCATTCAGAAGTGGTCTGTCTCTCTTTACAAGTCTGTCTTAGGAAAGAAGTAAAATCATTGGTTTTACTTCTGAAACCTGTCCACCTTAGGTTAGCCTGTTGATTTTTAAAATACCGGTGGCACAGCTTCCAGTAACATAGAAACATGTAAGCCACCACAGTACAACAAACTGACAGAAAAGTTAGAACCCATATTGTTAGTTTCAGATAAATTGGTTCTGAATATGTCAGAATAACTGACTGTCCAGTCTTGAGTCATCTTCATGATCATTAGTTTGTTTGGATCCAATAACCAATATTGGTCCATTTCGTCTTACTAACACCTAGGATAGCCATAATCTAGTGTTCCTCTTCATTTTGACAGCCTCCAATTTTCCTTGATTTAGTTTTGTACTTTTTATAGTTCATGTTTTGATTCCAAATGAATACTTGTCTCCATTACTTCTCATTTGAGTTGTGATATATCACCAAATTAAGGTTCTCAAGATCTTACTTCATCTATCTCATTAAAGTCAACTCTACTTTAAAGACACAGCTTTTCCTATTTTGAGTGCCTTCTGACTTGAGAGGTTCATCTTCTGTCATTGTATTGGGAAATATTTAACTGTGACCTGTAGGATTTTCAATGGTTAATTTTAAGAAGTATATGGCCAGGCCTTTCTTCTTAGTATGTTGTAGTTTAGAAGATCTGATAAAATTTGTTCACTTTGGGTAATCCTGCTGGTATTTGAAATAACGGTGGCATAACTTCTGCTATCAAGCAACACATAAGTTACCACAGTATGACAAACTGACAGAGAGGTGGTGGCAGTAATCCATAGAGCAGGATGGTGCAGGTGAAGGCTTGCACTGTCCTGGTACTGCAGAACCCTTGATGGCTAGTTGGACACATCTCATCCAAATGAGAGATGTGCAACCAACTCCTCTACATCCACCATGCCTATCATACCTACTCCATGGCATCTGAATGGGTGGGAGATTCAAATAGCTTGAGCATGCTGGCTAGCCAGCCAGATGCAGGTCAAAAGGTGTGTTTCTGTGGGGCACTGGCCTCATCTGCATGAGAGACCTCTCTGGCTTGGAGTGAGCAAACCTAAGAACCTCTTGGACTGGGACTACCTGGGCAAGGGCAGTTTTCAGGGCAGAATCTTGCTGCATTGGAGATAGCAGTTTGCAAAGCAGCAAATGAATCCTTCCAGGAGAGGGGCTTTTTTTAGTATTTGAGAGGAGGCTGGTGAGTGTCTGTTGCTGGATACAAAACCTGCATGTCAACAGACACTGATGAAGACTTAACATTATATTATTTTGACAGAAAAATAAAATGGAATTGAAGTTATTGACATGTAAAAATGAGTAATGCAAAACATTGTGCTAAAACTTATTACACATGTGTTGTTTGTGCAAAACTATGGTACTATTATTTCTTCACTAATTCAAAAATATTTATTAAGTTCCTTCTGGCTATAGTGTTCTGATTTACATGGTATTGAAATGTGAATAAAACATGTTGCATGAACTCATGTCTCAGAGTGTTAACTAACTATACTTCTTTCTTCTTTGGAGACTACATTTTATTGGAAGTGGTGTAACTGAAACTCTCTTGCCTAGTCTTTGTCATATGAACAAATTAAAGAAAGATGTTTTGATTTCTTGGGTACCATTAATTATTGAAAATGTAAGCTTCTTTCTGTTAAGAAGGATGTATGTGCACAAGACATGTGTCTTCTTAATATGTGTACCAGTTGGACCTTACTACAGACCAAGAACCAAGGCAATATTGCCAGAACTGTCTTAAAACTGGTAGAATTGTAACAACGGCAGTGTAAAGTTTTAGGTAAATAGGACTTAGGCTCTTTCTCAGTGATCTTTCCCATTCTGATCTGCCTGTAGGCCCCCAAGAAGGCAAGACTATTTGTGCCATCATTTATGATGTTTTATAAGTTATCTTGGCAGAAAACAGTTTCACCTCTCACCCACCACTTTAAGATGTCAGTCATTTCTTAAAACCCAACACCTTTGTTATCTCCTCTATGATGCCTTGCTGATGTACACTGACCCCTGAGGTAAAATTAACCACACTCTCCTTTAACCCATTGAATGTTCTATAAGTTTCTGTAATTATATAAGAAACACTTTTTATTTGTTTAAGTTTTTATTGTGAATTATGTGATAGTTTACATGGAAGAACATTAGCTTTACGTTCATCCTGTCATATACCATAAGAAACATTTTTAAGCCTTCCATTGACATATGTCTGCTTCTTCTAGCCAAATTGTAAGTTAAGGATAGCCACACTCTTGTTGGCCTCATATCCCTGTGATATGAGGCCACCTAGCACAGTGCCTGAAGGGAATTAAATATAAACTTGCTGAATAGGTGGCTGACTAAAACACTGAATGAGTGAATGAGTAGGAGAGATGTTTACAGTCACAGAGATACAGGTGTTGTGTGCCTTAGAGCCAACTCCTATAAATAGTGAATAGAACTATAGGACAGAATACAGCTGCCCCAAAGGGTTTCCAAGAACAAATATTTACAGAGCAGATCACTAGATTTTGTTTCACTGCTGACGGGTTCAAACTGTCATCTCTTGGTTAGCAGTCAAGTGCTTAAGCACTGAGTCACCAGGGTTCTTTGTAGAGATAGATGGGACTGGTTTATTACCAGAATCTCTAGTAGTGGCTTTTCCTTCTAATGCTTTTTATTTCAGTTTGTTTTTCTCTTATTTTATCTAAACTCTCAAAAGAATTATCTGTTACCTATTCCTACTAATCAAATGCTGACCATTCAACGCACTGTTTTAGAAACTTAATACCATCCTCCTAAGTTGTTTCTGACAATTGCTGCTAAACACTTCTCATTCACCTACAAACCATAGAGATTTGTCATCACTTTCAAGTCTCAAAATGCCCCAATTTTCTTTCCCCATCTTTCCCAAAGCTGATGACAATTCTAATGCTCTTTTCCTTTCCCCAATCCCTCTAGAGCATGACCCTTCAACCTGTCTCAACCCCATCTCTTCTCAGTTACTGATAACCCTTGCCCCAAACTTACTTCTCCTCCCTTATTCTCCATTAATCTATTTTCCCTTCATGATCTTTCCTAGACTTCTTCCAGCATGTTGTCCTTAACTTTTCACAAAAAGTCATCACTGGATTCCATCTACTTTTTGGGCCACCACTCATCAAGGTTTTCTCAAGATTAATTTTTCACTCATCTCCACCTGCCCAGGTTCTCTGAAAGCCACATTTAGACATACACAAGTCTCCTTATCTTCATAAATTTCTTGTTGGATTCACAGACTTAACTAACAGCTACTCAGGATTCTCCAACTGCTCATCACATCTAAACCTATGTGGAGTCTCCCACCCACACCTCCCCCCACCACAACACACTCAAGCTTAGACTGGGTTAAAGAAGTTCAGAGAAAGTTATCCAGGATGTTTTGGAGTCAAATCCAAGGTCAACTAATTCTCTCTTTAGAATATGACAATTGATGCCACACACCCTTGTCTTTTTCACATTTGACAATTGATCCTATTTGTCCTATGTTGAGTGATATTCCACTACTCGTGTCTCCAATCGTTTATGGATTTAGCACCACCTTTCTGACCCCATTATATGCAAGCATTTATAAAGATTACAGTAGGCATTAGGAACAGTCCATGTAATATGTAATTTGGGAAGCACCTCCTACAATACTTGGCACATAATTTTGAAATTTCAGTTCTCCATTTTTTCCCCTTTCTTTTTGCCCAAAACAATGCCATGAGGTCGTTTATTTCAGAGGCAGAAGCAGAACCCAGAAGAATCCACTACATTTTCCTAGATTTCATGTGACAGCATCAGAACCAAGAACTAAGTCTTCCACAGTTAGTCTCTGCCTTCTCTGTTTCTAAATTCTACTTAGAAAGTGACATTTCATTTGCCCAAACTCCAAGAAGACTTTCAGAGTTAATCACGCTCTGAAACCCAGAGGTTACTAACCTTAGAATTGTTGTTGTTGTTGCTTTTAGGTGCCATCAAGTTGGCACCGACTCATAGATGCCCTATGCACAGCAGAATGAAACAATGTCCGATCCTGCACCAACCTCACTACTGTAGCCACACTTGATGCCATAGATGCTGCCACCTGGTCAATCCATCTCATTGGGGGTCTTCCTCTTTTACTCTGACCCTCCATCATACCAAGCATGATGTCCTTCTCCAGCAACTGTTCCCTCCTGACAATATGTCCAAAGTATGAGAGACGAAGTTTGGCCATCTTGGTCTCTAAGAAGCACTCTGGGTGCACTTCTTCCAAAACATATCTATTGGTTCTTTTGGCAGTTCATGGCACTTTTAGTATTCTCCTCCAACACCATAATTCAAAGGCATCAATTCTTCTATGATCTTCCTTATTCACTGTCCAGCTTTTGCATGCATATGAGATTATTGAAAATAACATGGCTTAGTCAGGCGCACCTTAGCCCTCAAGCTGACATCTTTGCTCTTCAACACTTTAAAAAGGTCTTGTGCAACAGATTTGCCTAATACAATACATCATTTGATTTCTTGACTGTTGCTTTCATGAGTGTTGATAGTTGATCCAAGAAGAATGAAGTCCTTGACAACTTCAGTCTTTCTCCATTGATAAGAATGTTGTTTATTGGTCCAGTGGTGAGGATTTTTGTTTTCTTGACAATGAGCCGTAATCTATACCAAAGGCTGTGATCTTTGATCTTCATAAGTAAATGTTTTAAGTCCTCTTCACTTTCAGCATGCAAGATTGTATCAACTGCATATCGCAGGTTGTTAATGAGTCTTCCCCCAATCCTGATGCCATGTATTTCTTCATAGAACCCAGTTTCTCGGATTATTTGCTCAGCATACAGGTTGAATAAATATGGTAAAAGAACATTCAGTGTTCCCATGTTCTGTTCAAACAACTGCTTCTTGGTCCAGGTAGAGATTCTTCATGAGTACAATTAAGAGTTCTGGAATACGCTTACTTCGCAATATTGTCCATAGCTTGTCATGATCCACACAATTGAAAGCCTTTGCGTAGTCAATAAAGCACAGGTAAACATCTTTCTGATATTTTCTGATTTCAGCCAAGATCCATTGGACACCAGCAATGATATCTCTCGTTCCATGGCCTCTTCTGAATCCGGCTTGAACCTCTGGAAGTTCTCTGTCAATGTATGATTGTAGCCGTTTCTGTATTACCATTAGCAAAACTTTACTTGCTTGAGATATCAAAGAGATTATCCAATGATTTCCACATTCCGTTGGGTCACCTCTCTTTGGAATGGGCACAAATATGTATCTCTTCCAATCAGTCAGCCAGATAGTTGTCTTCCAAATTTCTTGGCAGAGATGAGTGAGTGCCTCCTGTGCCGCCTCACTTTCTTGAAAGATTTCAATTTTTATTCCATCGATTCCTGGTGCCTTGTTCTTTGCCAATTCCTTCAATGCACCTTGGGCTTCCTCCCTGAGTATCATTGGCTCTTGATCATATGCTGCCTCTTGAAATGGTTGAACATTAACCATTTCCTTTTTGTACAGTGACTCTGTGTATTCCTTCCATCTTATCTTGATGCTTTCTGCATCATTCAATAATTTGCCCAGAGAATCTTTCAATAACAAAAGTCGAGGCTTGAAATTTGTCTTCAATTCCCCCAGCTTGAGAAATGCTGAGCTTGTTCTTCCTTTTTGGTTTTCTGATTCCAAACCTTTGCATATTTTATTATAAATAAAATGGCTTTATCTTCTCGAGTTGATCTTTGAAATTTTCTGTTCAGCTCTTGGACCTCCTCATTTCTTCCATTTGTTTTAGCATCTCTACGCTGGAGAGCAAGTTTCAGAGTCTCTTCTGACATCTATTTTGACTTTTGCCTTCTTTCTTGTCTTCTTAATGACTTTTGGCTCTCTTCACGTATGATGTTCTTGATGTCATCCCACAACTCTTCTGGTCTTTGATCTTTAGTGTTTAATGTATCAAATCTGTTCTTCAGATGATCTCTAAATTCAGGTGGGATATATTCAAGGCCATATTTTGGCTCTGGTGGACTTGTTTTCATTTCTTCAGCTGCAGTTTGAATTTTCATATGAGTAATTGATGGTCTGTTCCACAATCTGCCCCTGGCCTTGTTTTCACTAATGATATGGAGCTTTTCCATCATCTCTTTCCGCAGATGTAGTCAATTTGGTTTCTATGCATTCCATCTGGTGAGGTCCATGTGTATAGTCATCTATTATGTGTCTAAAGAAGGTATTTGAAATAAACAAATCATTGGTTTTGCAGAATTCTATCATGCATTCTCAAGCATCATTTCTATCACCAAGGCCGTATTTTCCAACTACTGATCTTTCTTCTTTGCTCCCAACCTTTGCATTCCAATCACCAGTAATGATCAATACAGCTTGATTGCATGTTTGATCAATTTCAGATTGAAGAAGTTGGTAGAGTTCTTCTATTTCATCCTCACTGGCTTTAGTGGTTTGTGCGTAAATTTTCATAATAGTGGTACTAACTGGGCTTCCCTGTTGGCTCATGGATATTATCCTATCACAGACAGCATTGTACCTCATGACTGACCTGGATATGTTCTTTTTAACGATGAATGCAACACTATTCCTTTTCAATTTGTCATTCCCTGCATAGTAAACCATGTGATTGTCCTATTCAAAATGGCCAATACCTGTGTATCTCAACTCACTAATGCCTAATATATCGATGTTTATGTGTTCCATGTCATTTTGACAACTTCCTGTTTTCCCAGATTCATAATTTGTACATTCCATGTTCCAGTTTTCAATGGATGTTTACAGCTGTTTCTCTTCATTTGAGTTGTGCCCCATCAGCAAATGAAGGTTCTGTGGGCTTTTCTCCCACGAGCTTAACTCCATTCACATCATCATGGTCAACTCTACTTTGACGAGGCAGCTCTTCCCCAGTCACATTTTGAGTGCCTTCCAACCTGAGGGGCTCATTTTCCGGCATTGTATCTGACAGTGTTCCTCTGCAATTCATGACCTTAGAATAAGAATAATAAACATGCCACAATTAAAAACACACCAACTTTATAAACACTGAATGAATTTGATACATTGAAAGTAATTATTTACATTGCAAAGGAGCCCTTACTTTAACAAAGCAGTGACAACCTGTTATATTTTAAATAATTTTTAATATTCAAAGTTTAATTTACATAAAATATTTCAAAATCCATAATATAAGCTATGAGGTATATGACAATGCACCTATATGTAAGTATTTCAGCTAAAGGTGTAGGCACCATCAAGGTGAGATAATGAAATCTATGAATCTTATCACCCGGCTATCCAGGTAGCTCTGCCACTGGCATTGGCAACTTTGGACAGTGAATTTCCTCTATTCCATAAAGTTAGCACCCACACAACAATGCTCAGTTCTTTTCTTCAGGAATTCACAGTCTGTGCTCCACCATTTGTCTGTCATAGAACAAATGAAATAAAATGAACCATTCTAAGTGTTCTGTTATAGTGCACTGGTTAAACAAATGATGATGCAACCAATCAATAAAATATTGTCTTTCCCTTAATAATGTCAATATTGTTTGTCTTTGTTGATATGAAGAACAGTTCATAATATATCATTCACTGAAAATGACAAGTCCCAAATCACACTATAGTCTGATACCATTTTAAATAAGTCATTATATAGATATACATTGACAGGAAACTGTCAGATGTTCAGGCTGGACTTAGACAAGAATGTAGAATGAGGGACATCATTGTTGATATAATATGGATCTTGGCTAAAAACAGAGACTACCAGGAAGATATTTATTTGTGCTTTATTGACTACACAAAGTCTTTCAATTGTGTGGATCATGCCAAGCTGTGGACAACATTGTAGAGAATGAGTATACTGGAACACATAGTTGTACTCATGAGGAACCTGCACATAGACCAAAAAGCAGTTGTACAGAACAAAGGAACACTGAATGGTGTAAAATTAGAAAACATGAACACCAGAATTGTATTCTTTCACCATACTTATTCAATCTGTATGCTGAACGGATATTTTGAGAAGTTGGATTGTATGAAGAAAAATGTGACACCAGGATTGGAAGAAGACCCATTAACCACCTGTGATGTGCAGATGTTACAATCTTGCTGCTGAAAGTGAAGAGTTCTTAAACTACATACTGAGGATGATCAAAGATCACAGCCTTTGAAATGGGTTACACCCCAATGTAAAGAAAATGAAATCATCACCACAGGACCAAAAAATAACATCAAGATAAGTGGAGGAAAAAAAAAAAAAAAAGAAGACGTCATTTTGTTTGGATCAACCATCAACACGCATGGAAGTAGCAGTCAAGAAATCAAATGACTTATTGGACTGGGCAAATCTGTTGCATAA
>NW_006408708.1:1630600-1631638 GCF_000296735.1 Chrysochloris asiatica
AAACTACATACTGAGGATGATCAAAGATCACAGCCTTTGAAATGGGTTACACCCCAATGTAAAGAAAATGAAATCATCACCACAGGACCAAAAAAAAAAGATAAGTGGAGAACAGATTGAAGTTGTCAAAGACGTCATTTTGTTTGGATCAACCATCAACACGCATGGAAGTAGCAGTCAAGAAATCAAATGACTTATTGGACTGGGCAAATCTGTTGCATAAGACCTCTTTAAAGAGTTTAATAGCAAAAAATGTCAGTTTGAAGACTAAGATGTGCCTGACCCAAGCCATGGTATTTTCAATAACCTCATATGCCTGAAAGAGTTGGACAATGAATAAAGAAGACATAGAAGAATTGTAGCATTTGAGTTATAGTACTGGAGGGAATACAAAAAGTACCATGGACTAGCAAAAGATCAAACAGATCTGTGTTGGAAGAAGTACAACCAGAATGCTCCTTAGAAGCTAGAATGACCAAAGTTCATCTCTCACATGTTGGACAGTCCAGTCCCTGGAGAAGGACATCATGCTTGGTAAAGAAAAAAAGAGGAAGGCCCCCACTGAGATGGATTGACACAGCAGTAGCAGAATGGGCTCAAGTGTAGCAATGATTGTGAGGTTGGAGGAAGACCGAGCATTGTTTCTTTCTGTTCTGCATAGGTTTTCTATGAGTTGGTACCGACTCAAAGGTCCCTAACAACAACAATGTTGTTGTTGTCAGGTGCCATCGAGTCGGAACCGACTCATAGCGACCCCATGCACAGCAGAGCGAAACAATGTCTGATCCTAGACCAACCTCACTATCGCTGGCACACTTGAGTCCATCAATGATGCCACCTGGCCAATCCATCTCGTTAGGGGTCTTCCTCTTTTTCTCTGACCCTCCACCTAACCCAGCATGACATCCTTCTCCAGCGACTGTTTCCTCCGGACAATATGTCCAAAGTACGAGAGACGAAGCTTAGCCATCTTGGCCTCCAAGGAGCACTCTGGCTGCACCTCTTCCAAAACAGATCTATTGTTTTTTTTGCAGTCCA
>NW_006408708.1:1632223-1653476 GCF_000296735.1 Chrysochloris asiatica
AACTGCTTCTTGGTCTAGGTACAGATTTCTTAGAAGTACAATTAAGTGTTCTGGAATATTCATACTTCTCAATGTTGTCCATAGCTTGTCATGATCCACACAATCGAAAGCCTTTGCGTAGTCAATAAAGCACAGGTAAACATCCTTGTGGAGGAGCAGAAAGACTCATCTCTCTCACGTGGAGGGCCTGGTGGATTTGAGCTGCTGACAGCGGAGTTCGCAGCCAGATTTTTAACTGCTACACTACCAGGCCTTCCACCTTCAAGATGGCAGATCGGGTAGACATCTAGTGAGGAGCTCGGTCAACTACAACAACAACAACAACAATAAATGGATACATATATATTGTTGTTGTTATTGCTAAGTGCTGTCAAGTTGGTTCAAACTCATAGTGTCTCTATATAGAGTTTCTAAGAAGCAGTTGATGAATTTGAACCTCTGACCTTATAGTTCAAACCAACCTTGTGTTCCAGGGCTTATTCCTCAATGCCACACCAGAGATACATATAGACGAACACATTAGAGCATACATCATTTCCTGACTCCTTATCACTAGAGATTTAAGATGTTTCTTTTTACTTTTTTCCTGCTATAAACCAAAAAATTACATATGTGATTTCCTGAAAGAAAGCTTTAGCACATGCTGGATACCATAGGCTGACATTTTAACTAAGAATCAGCATCTCAATGTAATGAGATTATGAGTAATACACATTTTTTTTCATCTACATTATGTGCTTGTTTCAAAGATTTCAATACATTCTTAATTTAAAAAATGAAAGTGAGAAAAAGAAAAGCAAATCCTACATGGCTCGTAGCACATCACATACCTCACATGCCCACATACCACGTGCATGGGTGACACACTAGACATTGAAATGGCAAAACAAAGCAATTCCCATTTCAATTGTGTCTTCTATCAATGTTAAGTAATTTATCAAACATCTTGTTTACTCAAGTCCTACATGTGACTGGTAGTTTAAATGCCACTTCATTCCATAATCACTAAAATGTACAAGTATTGGTATAGCTTAGATTCCTGGGACAGGGAAATAGTATACAGATTCAAACAAACTTGTAAAATCCAAACAGAGTTTTTTTATTAGTGACCCTTACTGACCCACAATCAAGGCTAAACATCTTAGCTAAACAATTATCTTTGGGAATAGAAATGTAAACAGAGAGAAAATTTGCCATTTGACTTTACCCTGTGTGGATATTCCTCTCTGGCAATAATACATACACATGCAGTCTATCAATATTAAAAAGTCCTTCTCACAATTTAAAAAGTTATCACTTTCTCATTCATAAAAATAAACATAATTAGTGTACTTATATGTTCTCAAGTGCAAGCTGTCCTCCTCAGACACCCCAAATATAAAGCTATGTAAAAAGCAGGCTTTGTTCATATAGACCTAGGTATAAACAATACTTCCAAATTTTATTTATTACTTTACTTTTTCACCTCACTTTTTCAAACCAGTTCCCCCTCAAAAATCATCATATGAATAACTTTGCAAAACTCATCTGCATGCCAACCCTTAGAATTGTTACCCAAGAGCTGTTTAATGAATGGTAGAAGTTTTAGTGCTGATTAAAAGTTCTAGAAATAAACTTTAAAATGTGTAGCGGTACCCATGTGTGGGTGTGCAAGAAGGGACTTTCACCAAGCTATAATTTCTGACCCTGCCCTTGATTCTAACGAATTCAGTTCGAAACCCCAGACAAGACAGATCTGGTGTACTTCATAAATCCCAAGCTGCCAGATGAAAGCCAGTGTGGATAGCATTTGTTAAAAGTCAGAACATTGTAGTCTAGTATGCTTTTAATTCAAATGGTCATTTAGTGAACTAATTTGCTACAATTCTTGCTACACTCACCATAAATAAGAAATCATTTCAGGAGCCTCTGTTTCAGGAATCAGCAATTTTAGTCACACAAGCCACTTGTAGAGAGAGAACAAAAGTAAATTTCTCCTACTTTATTTTCTTACAATCATAACCCTATGCAAATGTAGAGCTCAAACAAAACTGCCAAGGGAAACACACCTTCTAGCTCATAGTTCTTGCCTTGTCTCATAATTCCTGTTGCATCTTTTCCAAAGAAATGACACTATTTTTAAAGTATGTCAATGTTCTTCTATGATACTCATAATAAATGGAGAGCAAAGCACAATAAAAAAGGAAATAGCAAATGATCATATTAAACTTTTTAGTCCCTTTCTTGGCCATCTGTCTTCAATTTCAGGCATGTTGTTTTTGAGTAGCGTCCCATTGTAACCAAATATAATAGGATAGGCAAGTTAATGAACTATGACACTTCCCATCATAAATGTGATGTATCACCAAGGCAGAGCCACCCAAGATGCAAGGCAGCTACTGTTTTTTCTGCAAAGCTACTAGTTTTTAGTACAGTGCTCTGGGGAAAAGCATGCCCTTGTTTATCCTTATATTTGTTATGAAGTCTTAGACTGCTGCCCTAGGCCTGTCTCTCCCTTCCTGACCTTGACCTCCAAGGAAAAATGAAAGGGATAGAGAAGCCAGGGAGAGAGGTAGGCAAAAGAGACAGAAGTAAGACTTGGATTCATTTGAAGGGAAAAAAAAAATTTACTTTTGTTCCTCACCAGTTAGGATTTCTCAATAAGTTACAAAATCAACTTCATCAACATGTAAACAGCTGTGCTCCTCTATATTTATCTGCTGAAACTGAACTCTTTCTTCAGAAAGTCCTTATTTTATATGTATATGCATATTTATCTCTATAATTATTTCAAAATGTGTATAAGAAGACATAATTATATGAAACATTGAATTTAATTTCTTGCTTGTAAATAAATTATAAAAACAATATAAGAAATAAAATATAGTATTATTAACTAGGAGGCTTAAGAAATTGCATTGGAGAGATTGGAGTCTCACTTAAACCATTTTTATTATTGTGTGTAATGGATTAACTTTGATTTAACAGAATAGTTGGTTGTGAAATTCATTCAGGTAAGGAATTGAGGACCTCTTCCTGAACTCATTTCATTATCTGAGTTTACCTTTTCCATTTATTTCACTTTAACTACAAAAGTAAAGATTGTCCTCCTTATTTACTTGAAATGAATCAAGATAGGAAGTGGATTCCTCATTCACGAGTGTTGGAAAGCAGTATGGATACATTTCATATTGGAATTCTCAATTTTCTACAGAGTTTTTAATGCCAGTCATCTTCAGTATCAATTCTTATGCATAGTGTGGCAGGCAGAATTCTGAAATTTGCATTGTCTGATGTACATGCCTTATATAATCCTCTTCCCTTGGGACTGGGACTGTGGCAAATTTCACTCTCACAGCAAAGGATTTTGCTCCCAGAAAACATTCCGTATATAACAAAGGGGAAAAGATTTTGCAAATATAATGAAGATACCAAGTCCATTGACTTTGAGTTAATCCAAAGTAGCATTATCCTGAGTAGGATGAACCTAACTAGATGAGCATTGAAACAGAAGTGAGCTCGTTCTAGAAGAGGAAACAAAGTTTTAGGATTGTTACAGCTGGCCTTGAAGAACAAACAATCGTGCTTTGGAAAGGGTAACATGGCAGGGAATGGTGAGCAGCCTCTATAAGCTGAAGATAATTGGCAATTGAGGGTGAGCAAAATAATCTGGACCTGAGTTTTACAACTTCCAGGAACTGTATTCATTCAACAACTTGAAGGAACTTGGAAAAGGACTCATAGCCTCAGCTAAAATCACAGCTCCAGCTGCCCCCATGATGGTGAATTCCTGAGCCAAGATCCCAACTAACCCATGCTCAAAGCCCTGTCCCATAGAAATCACGAGAGAATAGATATGTGTTATTTTGACCTGCTAAATTTGTGATAATTTGTTGTTGCAAATAAAATCTAATACTCATAGCTTACAAATACTGTTGCTGCTGCTATGCGCCACTCAGTCAGTTCTAACTCATAGCGACCCTGTGTAAGGTTTCTGAGGCTATAAATCTTTCAAGGAGCAGAAAGCCTCTTCTTTTTCCTTCCAGTGGAGCAATTGGTAGCTTTGAACTGCTGACCTTATGGTTGACAGCCCAATGTGTAACCCACTATACTACTAAGGCTCCTTATGAATGCCTTTAGAAGGATTTTAAGTGCTTGATAATTAAAAAAAACAACCCTTAGCCTTATTCTAATTATTTTGAAGTGTTGCTAGCAGTATTACTCATAATATATAGCAGTGTGTCCTCAAAAAACTCATTTCATCTTGGGAATATTCAAGCTGGAATCTAGATGTAGTCCTTCTGATTTTATACATGAGGAAACTGAGGTTCAGACAAGTTAAGTAATTCAAGATTATACTCTCAGTGTAGTGGTTAAGAATCTGGCTGTGAACCTCAAGGTCAGCAGTTCGAAACTACCAGCTGTTCCGTGGGAGAAAGATGAGGCTTTCTGCTCCCATAAAGATTTACAGCCTTGGAAACCCTATTCAGGGTCTCTATGACTCGGAACCGACTCCACGGCACATAACAACAATAAGTAGAAGAAAATTTAGATCTCTCCTAGAGTCATCGCCACAACGGTTAAAGAAATTAGATAAAGATTTACTTTTGATTTAATCCCTCCCTCACGTTAAGCACTAGACTGTGAAGTATAAGATCCCTGGTTCCAGCAGAGGGGGCCGGTATAAGGCTTTCTGCTTCCTGGAAGATTTAAAACGTTGGAAACCCTATACAGGGTTACTCTAGTTCGGAACTGACTCAATGGCACTTAACAACAACAACAACAACAACAGAAACAACTTCTTTCTAAATTATGTTAATATTACAAGAATACCCGGCTTTTTGAAAGTTTGTTTTGCTCTACTTGACCTTTAAGGAGCTCTGGTAGCGTAGTGGTTACGAATCGGGCTGCTAAAATCAGGGTCAGCAGTTCGAAACTTCCAGCTGTTCCATGGGAGAAAGATAAGTCTTTCTGCTCCCGTAAAGATTTACAGCCTCGGAAACCCTGTGCAGAGTCACTATGAGTCGGAACCGACTCCACGGCACAAACAGCTACAACAACAACTTGACTTTTACAAAAGACCTACATTCGTAACGGTGTTGGCTAACTGAAATAAATCTGAAGATGATTTTTGCTTTTATGAAAATAGATGGAAAAAGAAGCTAGCATGCAGCATTTTGCAGCAAACATTAGAGAAGTAGCATGCACATCGAACAGTGAGAGTGAAGTTCCCAAACTCCTCTGGGAGCTAACTGCATTCAGCATCTCAGCATCAAACTGCCAAAGCCTTAAACTTTGTATGTGGACATTATATGTTAGTGTTGTTATAGGTTTTATGCGTTATTTGGTATGATTTGGTAGTTTATTTTTTGCGTCTGAGAATATGCAAAACTGTTTCCCATAAAAATTTATGGCAGTTACTTCTTCACTTTATATAATTTTGGTTTAAAAAAGTTTTCATAGGTATGCTGTTCTTTCAGATGGGGGAGAAACCTATGCTGCTGATGTTTGTTTTTGCCATGGCAACTAATATCCACCCATTGCCTTCAAGTTGATTCCCGCTTAGAGTGACTAACCCTGAAGAGGGTTTTCAACGCTGTAAATCTTTGTTGGAGAAGAAGGCCTCATCTTTCTCCCACAGAACTGCTGGTAGGTTTGAACTGCCAACCTTGTGGCTAGCAGGCCAGTGCTTTTCCTACAGTACTACACTACTATGGCAACCAATAAAGTGCCTTGTAACTGTACTGAAATCTATAATACCAGCAAAGTACATTATAAATGCTGAGAATTAATGAGTATTTTGGTGAATTAATTAATAACTTTAATGAGGCTAAGTTGATGCTGTAGACGACAGAGATATTAAAAAATACTAAATACATTTGTAAAATATCATGGGATGGGAAAGTGGAGGCAGGCAATGAAGGTAGCAGAATGGCTTTTAAAATTAAACTGAGAGGAAAAATATGTTTCTAAGAAGTGTTTACAACATATTTTTTATGAAATATTGTGATATACTCAAACTAAATCCTCGAATAGAAGAAACACAAATGAACTAGAAAACAGTATGCAAAATTCTGGCATTTTAATCAGTTATGCCTCACCTTTCACTCCCATACTAAAGACTGCTATCTCAAAAACTGCATCAAAATGAAACACCATTTCAACAACTTCAAGCCACATTAGCACCTCTTCCAAGGAAACTGTACCAGTATTCTAGATTGGAAAGAACTAGAACCTTACAATATCTTTGAAAGTAGCGTTTACTCTTCAGGGACTATCATTGCATTGTTGACAATTACATTATGAAAAAGGGTATCCATGTGATATGAAAGAATGCTTATAGTTTCCAAGACTTCTAGACTAAGAAACAGCACTCATAAAACTTACACACAAGAACCTGCTGCTCCTTAGGCTTTAGAAACTAGATTAAGAATTAACTCTGAAATGTTTATCTCTTGTTTATCAAGAAATACTCATGGATTGAATGTTGCAGTTGTCTGAAAGCTCCCATTGTTTGTGATAATACTCAGATTCCTTGAAGAAAATAACTGGTCTCCCATTTCTATGTTCTCACAGTGTAGCACAGTATTTTTGTTGTTGTGGCTAAGCGGAGGCAATGTGTGTATGTGTTCCTGAAGACTCCAATAGTCCAAAGCTCAACACTGGGAGAGTTCAGCTTTAGCACCTGATGTGAGATTCAAGCATGCCAGTGGACAGCGACAGCCAGGACATGACAGCTAATTGAAGATGACTGCATGAATTGTACAAATTCAAGGAGTCTCCATTTCTCTGTGGGTTTGGAGAATTATGTATGTCTTACGTCTGATCGTCTATTGACTAAGGAATATAAAAATACACTTGCATTCTAGAAGCACAGCCTTTTTTTTTTGCTTCCACAAAAATTTTTATGTGAAAAACAAATACTGGCATTTGCTTATAATTTATTCTTAATTTAAAAAAAACAAAAACAAAAAAACAACACCAACATAAACACTATTGAAGAGTGAGTACTGTTACCGGAGAGACAAAATAAACAAAAAGACCAAATGTCATCCAAAAGAAACTACCCTTGCATGCCATTTACTCTAGTTTGAAGCTTCAGTATAAGTGAGCCACAAGATGAAGTCCCAGACAAGAGCAAACAGATTACTTTCAGCAATCTGAAGGGAAGACTCTACAATAACTTATAATGTGAAAGGAGCCGCAGGTTCTGGTGTGTGAGTTTTCTTAGTGCTGTTTATTAGTTCTTGAAGTCGTAGAAGCTACAAGCATTCTTTCATATCACATAGCTAGGCTTTTTCATAATGTTTTTGTCAATTATGCAATGATAGTCTGAAAGAGTAAATGCGAGTCTCAAAGATATTGAAATGATGACTATCTTGGTAAGGCCCCGTAGGATAAGCTCTCAACCTCAAGGTCAGTTTGAATTGCAAGTTGGTGGTTCAAACTTATGGGCAGCTCCTCGGAAATCCTATACTGGGCCTCTATGAGTTGCAACTGACTCAATGGAACTTAACAACAACAACAATCATATAATTAGGAAGGAGTCCTGATAGCTTAGTGGGTTATGTGTTGGGCTTCTAACTGAAAGGTTCAAATCTACCAGTCACTCCTCATGAGAAAGATAAGGCTTTCTGCTCCTGTTAAGATTTACAGCCTCAGAAACTCTATACAGGGTCACTATACATTGGAACTGACTGTACGGCACACAACCACCACCACCACCACGACAGAACTAGAAGTGTGATGGCTCTGTAGGATAAGCACGAGACGGCAAACCACAGGGTAGACAGTTTGAGTCTACCAGCCCCTCTCAGAAGAAAGATGGGCTGTTCTTCTCCTGCAAAGATGTGCAGCCTGGGAAGCCCTATACAGGATTGCTATTAATCAGAACCAACTCAATGGCAGGAAACAACAACATCGTATAATTAGTACATGGTGAGTATCTGAAATCTATCAAAAACTTCAAAATAATGTTGTCAAATAAAATGTAAAGTATCTAGTTAAATTTGAATTTCATATTAAAAAATCATAATTTTTGTGAAAGTATATCCCATATATTTCATTAAAAGCCTTAGCTGTCTTGCAGTCAATTCTGACTTAGGTGACCCCATATGAGAGTAGAACTGCTTTTCTACTCTGGGTTCTGAATGGCTGATTTTTCAAAAGTGGATCATCAAGGGCCTCTGGGTGAAGTCTAGCCTCTATTTTTTTGTTAGCAGCCAAGCACATTAACTGTTTGCATCACACAGGGACTCTCAAATATTGCATAGATACACTCAGAGTAAAAATTTTCACCCTTTATCTGAAACTTAGTTTATCCTTAAAATTTTTACTTAATTGCATCTGTCTTTGATTTGCTAAATCTGGCAAGTCTACTTCAAAAGCACTATGATGAAATCACTCTGAACCCTATTTTCCTTCTATAATCTTTCTCATGTAGGCACTTTCCATCTCTTTACAAATATAAAGTTTTCTCTGTTGTTGTTGTTAAGTGCCGTTGAGTTGATTCCCACCCATAGCGACCCTGTATAGGGTTTCCAAGGAGCAGCTGGTGAGCTTGAACCACCAACCATGCAGTTCAAACAACAGCAGTCTGATGCATTAAACCATAGCGCTATACCAGGACTCCAACATTTTCTCTATTCATCTAAATTCCAGGTGTTTGAAATAGAGAACTCTCCCATTGTTGGTAAATACTGACTCATAGTGATCCTGTATAGGCTTCCCAAGGAGTGGCTGGTGGGTTTGAACCACCAACCTTGCAGTTAAAAGTCCAGTAATTATCCAATAGCACCACACCAGGACTCCAAGCTTAGCGATATTACTTACTCATTCTTCTTTCATTAAATTATCTAATAAAAAAATTGCTATGTACCAGGCACTGTGTTAAGCACCAGGAATCCCTTAATGGGGAACATCACAAAGTTGAAATTTATACTAACTCCTACTCTAAAACTAGCATGATTTTTCAGATATTAAGAGAAATTAAATATCTTCTTGTAATGATTGAAAGTCCTCTATACAAGCCTTATCTTACTGGTCTAATTTTGCTTATCACTATAAATATACATTTGTTACTAAGTTGTTGATGTTTTAAAAACTTTTTATTGAGATTTGAATGAAGGTTCACACTGGTTTTCCATTCTACCTACCACATTTCCCAACATAAATTCCCTACCCTTCCACTACCAACTGCATTTTCTTATTTTGCTTTCACTGCTGGAAAAGCAGAGTATTTCTCCCATATCTATTCCAATTCAGCCTACTTTTAAAGGACAAGTGTTCTTCCTTCCCTAAATGCTTTCTGTACTATGTTGTTAGGTGCCATTGAGTCAATTCCAACTCATAGCAAACCAATGTGAACGAATAGAATTGCCCATATGGTTTCCTTGACTAAAAACTTCACGAAAGCAGATCACGAGGGCTTTCCTCCATGGAGCTGCTGGGTGGGCTTAAGCACCAAACTTTTGGTTAGCAATCAAATTCATAACTTCTCTGTGCTATAGCAGCCCAGATTTAAATCTACCTCTCCAATTTAATACATCCACTTGGCTGACTAAAAGGCATCTCAAGCTGAATAAGTCCAATATTGGAACGTTTGACTACCTGTTTCTTCTGATTTGCCCTCAGTAAATGGTACTATCATCTGTTTAGGGGCTTGAGTCAAAAATCTAGGAGGTACCCAGCATTCCTTGTTTTCCATCAGTAAGTCCTACCTATCAAAATTGCCTCTAAAATATATTTCAAACCCAACCCAGAGCCTTCATCTTCATCACTATCTCAGACAAACAACCATTAGTGAAATCTCTGACCTCATTAGGTTCCTAGTGTCTCCACTACTTCTGTTTCCTCCACTCTTACTTGTGAGTTGTACGCAGACAATTCCATATCTTCACAGCAGCCTTGGTAATTTTTTTTTTTTATTACAGCATATTATAGATCATGTCATTCTTTTGTTTAAAATATTCCAATGCTTTCCCAAGGCACTTAGAAGAAAGTCCCAACCCAAAAGGCCTACCTCTTCTCTTTGTTCACTTAGTCACTTGGCTCTTCTCTCTGCTCCTCAATCATAGAAAGATTACTGTTGTGTTACTTAATTATGCCTTAGGGTCTTTGCACTCTACCCTGTCCCACAATGCTTCCTCTCTTCAGTCTTCCATTAGGCTATTTCCTTCCTGTTGCACAGGTTTCAGATGGAATGTCACCTATTTTAGGTGCAAATAGTCAATGCATTCAGCCAGTAACCCAAAGGTTACAGGTTAGAGTCCATTCAGAGACAGCTTGAATGTAAAATCTGGTGATTTACATAAAAATAATAATAATAATAATACTAAGTCATTGAAAACTTTATGGATCACAGTTCTACTTTAACATATATGGGATGACCATGAGTGAGAATTGATTAAATGACAATTGGTTTTAGGAACAACTCTGCTTACCTCAAATCTAAATTCTCTCCCTACCACACTTGGTAATAGTCATCGCGGTTATTATTTCTACCAGCTATTTCCTTATTAATTTATTTTTTATTACTTTCCGTTGTTGCTAAGTGACTGGAGTCAGTTCCAACTCATAGCGACATTGTGTAGGGTTTCCTAGACTGTAAATTTGTGCAGAAGCAGAAAGCCTCCTCTTTATCCTGAAGAGAGGCTGGTGGGCTTGAAACACCGGCTTTCTGGTTCGCAGGCCAGTGCTTATCCTACAGAGCCACCACATTTCCTGCTATTATTTATGTATCTTCACTTAAAAGGGAAGCTCCACAATACAAGGGAATTTGCCTGGTGTATATATACACAGTCCTATGTTGTTACAACAATAATAAATGTAAATAATGATGTTGTTATTGTTGTTAAGTGCTATTGAATTGATTCTGATACACAGCAACACTATATGAGTTTCTGAGGAGTGGCTGGTGAGTTTGAACCACCATCCATGTGGTGTAGGAAAAACAGTCCAATGCTTTTCCTACAGTACCACACCGGGACTCCTTCTCAAAAATAGTTGGATTAAATGTGATTAATAATGTAGATATTTGAGACACTTATTATATGACTCTAAGTAGTGTAGTGGTTACAAATCGGGCTGCCAACCGCAAGGTCAGCAGTTCGAAACAACCAGCCACTCTGCAGGAGAAAGATGAGGCTTTCTGCTCCCGTAAAGATTTACAGCCTCGGAAACCCTGTACAGGGTCGCTATGGGTCTGAACCGACTCGACGGCACTTAACAACAACAACAACAACAATCCTCTTCTTACTGCACTTTTTAGGACAGTTAATACTGGAATGGTGACATCGCAGTAAGATGACGTACACAGCCCAATGAAGTATAGGAAGAGAGGTAAGCGGGTTGATCATCAAAACTGACTTACATTGTCCAACTTGATAAGATAATAGTGATAAATAGGAAATACAAGTTTATTCCATTCAGAAGGTTTGTTGTTTGGTGTCATCTATTCAGATTTGGTTCCTAGTGACCCCATGTACAACATAACAAAACACTGACAGTTTCTTTTCCATCCTCACATTTGTTGCTGTTTTTGAACTCAATGTTGCAGCCACTGTGTGAATCCATCTTACTGAGGGTCTTCCTCTTTTTCTCTGCCCCTCTATATTACTTTAATATGATGTCCTTCTCCAGGGACTAGTTCCTCCTAATAATGTGTCCAAAGCATTTGAGATGAAATCTGGCCATTCTCAGTTCTAAAAAGCATTCTGGTTTTATTCTTCTGGCAGTCTGTAGTATATTCAATCTTTTCCACCAACATCATAATGCAAATGCAGCAGTTTTTCTTAGTTCTTCCTTACTCACTTGTCCAGCTTCCACATGCATATGAGATCATTGAAAATACCATGGCAGAGGTTAAGCGCACCTTAGTCTTCAAAGTGAAGTTTTTTTGCTCTTTAATACTTTAAAGAGGTCTCTTGCAACACATTTGCCCGGTGCAATATTATAACTTGAGGCTTGACTTTTTCTTCAGTTCTTTTAGCTTGAGAATTTGTTTTTCTAACTCAAGGTCTATGTACATTTCAATATCATACTTTGCTTTGTCTTCTGGAACCTCCTTTTGAAATCTTCTATTCAGAGCTCTTTTGCTTCATTTCTTCCTCTCACTTTAGCTATTCTCCATTAAAAAGCAAGTTTCTGACACCCATTTTGATAGTTTCTTTCTTTCCTGATTTTCAATTACCTTTAGCTTACCTCCTGTAACCTACTTGGTTAATGAGAGTAACAAAAATATAAAAAAAATCCCCATTGCTGCTAACGTGATTACAACTCACAGTGACCTTATAAGACAGACCCTACCCCACAGGCTTTCATAGGAAACAACTGCCACAACTTCCTCCCTTGGAGCAGCTTGTGGGTTACAACTGCTAACCTTTTGGTTATTAGCCAAGCACCAGCCATCAGGACCCTTTAGATAGGATATTTACATGTTAAAAAAAATCAAAAGGCCCAAATTATTTTCTCAGCTACTCAGACATCATGGTATTCGATTCTTAGTTTTATGGTTTAAAGTTTATGTACATATATTTGGAGTCCTGGTGTGGAATTGTAGGATAAGCACTAAAGGCTGGTTTGAACCATAAGGTCGGCAGTTTACACTTACCAGCCACTCCTTGGAAACCCTATCGAGAGTCGCTATGAGTAAACTGACTCGATTGCACTTAACAACAACCATATATGTTTTTAATAATTTGAAAGGTTCTATAACATTTTCATTAGAACTTTAAATTGATTAATTATATTCCAGCTGATATCAAAATGGAGCTCTGGTAGTGTAGGGGTTACGAATCAGGCTGCGAACCACAAGGGCAGCAATTCGAAACTACCAGCTGTTCCGCCGGGAGAAAGATGAGGCTTTCTGCTCCCGTAATGATGTACAGACTCGGAAATACTGTACAGGGTCGCAACGAGTCGGAATCGACTCCACGGCAGGACAACAATTGATACCAAAAGGCGCAAATTCTCAGCTACTCAGACATCATGGTATTCAATTCTTAATTTTATAATTTAAATTTTATGTATATATATTTGGAGTCCTAGTGTGACACTGTTTAAGATAAGCACTGGGTGGCTAGTCAAACAGTTGGTGGTTCAAACCGACTAGCCACTCCTTGGAAACCTAGTACAGGGCCGCTATGCTTGGGAATTGACTCACCAGCACTTAGCCACAACAATCCAATGGAACAATTTAATCAGGATAACACTTTTCTTTATAATATGCTATTGTAGACACAGAATATCCATCTTTTACAAATGTTTGTATTTACTCATGTATTTGCATCTATACGTGCAGATAGACACATAAATTAAGTTTTATGAGATAAGATAGTTATGCAACATTGCTTACTGAACAAGCAAATCTGAAAGGTACCTCTTAGAACACAGAAAGGAAAACAACCTCCAGTTGTCAGTAAGCTGTGTTGGCACTCACTTGCTCTTGGCCTCAAAGCTCTCAGAATATACACCACTTTTATTGGATTACTACTTTAATGGGACTTTTTAAAGGGAATTTTAATAGCCTCCCTGTTTCAGCAGATATACATTGAAAGGCATTTGGAATACCTCCCAGTTGCAACATTTTTGATCTTCACATTTCTTAGAATTCTGACAACCTACCAGGTAACAGTTAGTATGATATTATGCTGACACATTCCAGAGCTGGCAGTTGTTAGATTTGCCAGTGAAGTTTGTTGTCCAAATCCCATGGGCCTGCAATTTATGATCTTTTCCTATTACCCACTTCTCCCCAAACCCTTCTCTATTTTTCTTTTAACTCTTTGACTGAATCCACTATTTATGTACTTTGAGGTACACTGTGACTATCCACAGTGAATCTATGACTTAAGTCACAGAAATTCTTATATTTATGGCACTTCAAGACAATGTACTAGACCAAAAGTTCAGTCAGAACTGAAAGGCAGTGGTTCAAACTCACCAGCCCATCCTCAGAAACCCTATACAGGATGGCTGTGAGTCAGAACCAATTTGATGGCACTTAATAACAACAGCAACAACAGGTAATTTGTAGGCATCCTGGTTTGGCCTTGCAGACAAGGTTCACAGTTGAAGCCCAACTACGGCTTCTTGGAAACCCAATACAGGGTCACCATGAGTCGGAAACAACCCGACAGCACTTAGCAACAACATCAATGATGTGTTTTGACATCTCCACAAGGATAGTCTTCCTGGATTATTAAGTGAGAGTTGGGTACAAAGAGAGATGGATGGTGTTGAAGAAATCAGTGTTCAAGCACGGTGGTGAGTTTGGAGTTTACCACACAGATACACACTGTTCAATATACTCTACCACTAGACAAGTGTGACTATTTAAAATTAAATTGTTCTCAAGAAATGAAAATCTAGTTTCTTAGATGCACAAGTCACATCACGTGTGTTGAATAGCCACATGAATGAAGCTAGAGGTTTACCAAAAGAATACAACTTTAAGAACACCACTAAACATTATATTAAACTTGTATAGATGGACCTGAACTGTTGAGGTGTTTTATGTGGGGAAGTCAAGTAAGTCTTAGATTCACAGTTGTTGTTGTGTCGTGGAGTCGGTTCCGACTCATAGCGACCCTGTACAGGGTTTTCGAGGCTGTAAATCTTCACGGGAGCAAAAAGCCTCATCTTTCTCCCGCGGAACAGCTGCTAGTTTCGAACTGATGACCCTGAGGTTCGCAGCCCGATTCGTAACCACTACACTACCAGAGCTCCTTAGATTCACAGTAGGGTACTCAGATCTGAAGGAACAAGACTGTTGACAGAAGTTTACATCTAATGTGGTGTGCCGTGGACTCTGTTCTGACTCATAGCAACATGGCATAGGGTTTCTGAGGCTGCAAATCTTTACAGGAGCAAAAAGCCTTATCTTTCTCTCGTGGAACAGCTACTACTAATTTTGAACTGCTGACCTTGAGGTTACCAGCATGACTTGTAACCACTTGTAACCACAAAGCTCTTTTTACATCTAAGAAGATTGTTTAAATGTTATATTCTAGTGGGGCAATATGGATTAAAAAAAGACAAAGAAGTAAAACACATACTATGTTACAGAGTATTAAGCATTATAGACAAAAATAAAGGAAAGAGAATAAAAGGTCCTGGTGGGAAGTCATAACTGAGAGAAAGCCTCACTGAGGAGGAAAAATTTTACAAAACATTGAACAAGGTAAGAGTATAACATACATGTCTGAGAAAGATCTTGTTCTCTGATCCATAACTGTATATACTCATGGTTGTCACAATGCTGCAAGTTATATATTTCTTACTTTTAAAAAATTATGAAACATTTGTACTTATGTTTAAAAGTCAAGATTCTTTTTTTACTATCTATAAAAAAAAGGTCATGGAATTTTTCTTTTTTGATTCTTAACATTAATAATATATTTCTAAAATTAAATTAAGGCGCTCTGGTAGTGTAGTGGTTACAAATCAGGCTATTAACCTCAGGGACAGCAGTTCGAAACTACCAGCTGTTCCATGGAGAAAGATGAGGTTTTCTGCTCCTGTAAAGATTTACAGCCTCAGAAATCCTGTACAGGGTCGCTATGAATTGGAACCAACTCCACGGCACACAACTACCACCACCAATATTAAATTATCTTTGCATTATTTTTATTTATTTTACTTGTCTGTTTAGTGTGCCAAAGGACTCTATTAACTAGCATTTTATTTTCAGTTCCTTCATTGATCTTTACAAGTTATTTAAGTTTTTAGTTTTCGTTTTTAATCTTTTAGGTTTTCATATCTATTACACTGCAGTTATGTGACAATTTGGAAGGTTCACTTCTTTTTGTATAGTTCGACACTTTAGAAGTTTCGCTTAGTATTTTTGTGAAATGGTATTGACAAAATAATGAAGTGGAAGGTAAATTTTTGTCAATTTTTCTATTTAGTTTTACGAAATGTGTGTTTCCAGAATACCTTCCACTTCATTCAAGTTTTCTAATTTAATTGCATACAATCAAGCAAAGTCATTTTTAAAAATGACTTAGCTTATATTTGTGATTATTTCCTCATAAGTTTATCTTATTTTGTGTGTTTGTGTTTTCTCTCCCTTTTACTTGATTAATTTGCCTCTTGTTTCCTCAAAGAATTATCATTCAATTAATTTATTTACTATTTACATCTCTTTTTTTGTTGTTCCTTACTCCATTAATGGAGTCCTGGTGTGACACTGCAGGATAAGCACTGACCACAAAGTCAGCGGTTCAAACCCACCAGCCACTTCTCAGAAACAATATACAGGGTCACTATGAGTCAGAACCAACTCGACGGTACTAAACAAAAACAACAATTTCATTAATGGAATCCTGGCATGGTGCTGTAGGATAAGCACTGGAATACTAACTAAGTCAGTGATTCAAATCCACCAGCTGTTCCTCAGAACCCCTATACAGAGGTTAACAACAAAAACTCCATTAATTTCTCATTTTATCTTTACTAATGTTATTAATGAAGATAGTTTTATGGTTATTTTTCTGACATATTGATTTAGTACTAATTTTCTTCATTATAAATAACAATATAATTAATACCAAATTTACTAGGAGTACTCCTTTACTGGAGTCCTGGTGTGGCTCTGTGGGTTAATGCGCCAGACTGCAAAGCCGTTTGAACTGCAAGGTCAGTGGTTCAAACTCACCAGCTGCTCCTCAGAAACCCTATACAGGGTCGCTATGGGTCGGAACCGACTCGATGGACTTCACAACAACAACAACTCCTTTACTTGTATACAACATAGTTTAATATGTAGTATATCCTTTATTTCCTAAATTCTTATCATCTGAAATTATTGCTTTGGATTTCCTATTTAACCTGAAAAAAATTTTAAACAAAGTATGAAGGAGGTCTGGCAGTGTAGTAGTTACGCATCAGGCTGCCAACCTCAAGGTCAACAGTTCGAAACTACCAGCGGTCCCGCCGGGAGAAAGATGAGGCATTCTGCTCCTGTAAAGATTTGTAGCTTCAGAAACCTGTGCAGGGTCACTATGACTCGGAACTGACTCCATGGTATTTAACAACAGCAACATAAAATTTCCAGGCCTTTTTATTTTGTTTTGTTTTGTTGTTGTTAGGTGGCACAGAGTCGATCCTGACTTCTAGTGACCTTATGCACAACAGAACGAAACATCCTGGGTCAATCTAACAATCCTTGCTATTCCTGAGCCCATAGCTTCTATCAACATGCCAATCCATCTCACTGGGGTCTTCCTCTTTTTCTCCAACACTCCACTTGACCAAATATGATATCCTTCTCCAGTGGCTGGTCCCTCATGACAACATGTCCAAAGTATGAGAGACAACTATGGCCATCCTGGATTCCGAGGAGCACTCTGACTCTACTTTTTCCAACACAGATTTATTTGTTTTTGTCGGCAGTCCATGGTATTTTCAGTATTCTCCTCCAACACCATAACTCAAATGAATCAATTCTTCTATGGTCGTCCTTTTTCACTCTCCAACTTTTGCATGTGTATGAGGTTATTGAAAATACCATGGCTTGGTTCAGGAGCACTTTAGTCATCAAACTGACATCTTTGCTCTTCAAGACTTTAGAAAGTTCTTGTGCAGCAGATTTGCCCAATGCAATAAATATGTCATTTGATTTCTTGACTACTGCTTCCATGAATCTTGATGGTCAAGCCAAGAAAAATGAAGTCTTTGACAACTTCAATCTTTTCTCCACTGGTAAGAATGCTGTTTATTGGTCCAGTGCTGAGGATTTTTTGTTTTCTTTACATTGAGATGCAATTCATACTGAAGGCTATGGTCTTTGGGCTTCATCAGTAAGTATTTTAAGTCCTCTTCATTTTCACCAAGCAAAATTGTATCATATGCATGTCACAGGTTGTTAATGAGTCTTCCTCCAATCCTGTTGCCATGTTTTTGTTCATATAGTCCAGTTCCTCAGATTATTTGTTCAGCACACAGATTAAATAAGTATGGTGAAAGAATACAGCCCTGTCACACAACTTTCCTAAATTTAAACCAATGTTCCCTTGTTCTGTTAGACCAACTGCCTCTGGATCTTGGCACAAGTTCCTCATGAGCACAATTAAGTGTTCTGGAATACTTATACTTTGTAATATTGCACACAGTGTGTCATGATCCACATAATCCAAAGCCTTTGCATAGTGAATAAAACACAGGTAAACATCTTTCTTGTAGTCTCTGTTTTCAGCCAAGATCTATCAGACATCAACAATCCACATCCTCTTCTGAAACTGGCTTGAATCTCTGCAACTTTTCTGTCAATGTATGGTTGTAGCAGTTTCTGTACTACATTTAGCAAAACTTTACTTGCGTGGGATATCAGTGATATTGTCCGATGATATCTGCATTCTGTTGGGTCACCTCTCTTTGTAATGAGCACAAATACAGATCTCTTCCTGTCAGTTGGTCAGGTAGTTGTCCTTCAAATTTCTTGGCATATATGAGTGAGTGCCTCCAGTGCTGCATCAGATTGTTGAACAATTTCAACTTGTGTTCCATCAATTCCCAGAGCCTTGTTCTTTGCCAATGGCTTCAATGCACCTTGGACAGGACATCTTCCTTCAGGATCATTGGCTCTTCATCAAATGCTACCTCATTAAATGGTTGAACAGTAGCACATAAGCCATCACAGGATGACAAACTGACAGATGAGTGGTGCCATTTTATTTTTAATTTATTTTTATTATGCTGTTGTTATGCGCAGTGAAGTCAGTTCTAGTTTTAATATATTGGTAGATATTTCTGTCTACTGAATCTTCTTTTAAAAAAAAAAAAAACTTTTTATTGTGAATTGAGTAAAGGTTTACAGACAAGATCATCAGTTTTACATTCAAGAAATCATACACTTTGTTTCATCACAACGATTGCAATCCCCTCAGTGCAACAACAGTTTTTCTGCTTCCTCCCTGTGATTCTTAGTCCATTCCACCCACTTTTCCATCTTTTTCAACTTTGTCCTTAGGTAAATATTGCCCTTTTGATTTTGAATGACTGATCATGCCATGGTGAATATACCTGACTAACGTTGTTGCCCTACCTCCCCACCCCTTATAAAACTGTCTATTGCTTCACTGAAAAATGGGCAATGAGGGTGAATTCCTTTCCACACCTGAAGGACCATAATCTCAGGTTCTTCCAGTCTTTCTGACCAGTAGGCCCAGTCCTTTTTGTTTTTGTAAGTTTTGTTCCAGATTTTCTGCCACTTTATCCAGAACCTTCTACTGTGATCCTTTTCAGAGCAGTTGGTCATGGTAGCCGGGTACCATCTAGTTCTTCTGGTTTCAGAGTCATGGAAATTGAGGTTCCCATAGTCCATTAGTCCATTGGACTATTTGATTCCAAGCATCTTCTATTCTCATCACTCTTCATTCTTCCACACATGGAGAGAACAATAGTTGCACCCTAGATGGCCATTCATGAGCTTTTAAGATGCCAGACACTAATTACCAAAGTAGGATGCAGAACATTGTCTTTCTGTACTATTATGCCAATTGACCATGATGTCCTCTGAGACTATAGCCTTCATGCCCCCGGGCCCAATGAATCAGTGCCTTAAAATGTTTGATAAAATCTAAGACGTTTTCATGATTTTGCCTTCTGTATGTTGGTTTGACACTATAGGATAAACACCAGACTTCTAACTGAAAGGTCAGTGGTTCAAACCCACCAGCCACTCTTTGGAAACCCTATACAAGAAGACTATAAATATGAGCCAACTTGAAGACACTTAACAACAAAAAACCATACTCCACCACACTGATAGTTGTGTTTTCAAGAAAGGTCAATATCCATGTATGAGTAACCTCTTTCATATATGTGTGGGTATCCTCCCACTCTTCCTCTCATACTCATTCAGCCTGTATCTCTCTGTATCTCCCCACAGAACACTGTTTTTCCAAGGTTGTGTATGTACCATTATTTGCCTTTATCCCCTTTATCCCTTGCATCCCTCTTTGTGTATTCACCTGTCTTCATCGTTCTGCCAACCTCCCTCTTCTTGTATATTGCCTTCCCCCAACCCAAACTAACATGCATCTAACCCCTAGTAAGTAAACTACCCTCACTTCCTCCCCTCCCAACCCTTGTAACCATCAAAGAATGTTTCTTTTAGTATGAAAACCTTTTCTTGAGCTTTTAAAACAGTGGTCTCATACAATATTTGTCCTTTCGTGATTGACTAATTTCACTCAATATAATTTACAACAGGTTCATCAATTTTTATGAGGTGTTTCTCAGATTCATCATTATTCTTCACTAGTGAATAATATTCAATTGTTTAGCAAAGTCTGTTTATCCATTCTTCCATTGACGGTCATTTAGGCTGCCTCCATTTTTTTGCTACTGTGACTAGTACTACAATGTACATCAGTGTGCATATATCTGTGTCCTGGTTATTATTTCTTTTAGATATATATTACCACATCTAATTTTGATTTAAGATGTGTGTAATAGTTTGGGTTCTGTGTCAACTTGACTAGGGCAAAATTTCCAGAGGTTTAGCTGTTATTTATTTACATGGTGATGAAACCTAATACAGGCATAGTTAGCTCTATGTTGAGTGGCTATGAGCAGTCAATCATTTGAAGAAATGCTTCTTTGGGCGAGTGGTCTGGTCCCAATATAAGTGACATGTGAAAGGGACTCTCCCTCTCTCTTCTGCTGGGGACCTAGGACTCTGCAATTGTAAGTCATTTCCTTGATAATAAACTCTGTCTTCAAGGTCAGCAGTTTGAAACTACCAGCAGTTCGAAACTACCAGCCATTATGCTAGAGAAAGATGAGACTTTTGCTCCCATAAAGAATTACACCCTTGGAAACCCTAAGCAGGGTTGCTATAAATCAAAACCAACTCCACGGCACATAACCACCACCATATATAGATTGTTGTTGTTATTAACTGCCATTAGCTCAGTTCCAACGCATAGCAACCCTGTATAGGGTTACTGAGTAGTGGCTGGTGAGCTTGAACCGTTGACCTTGTTCAAACTGACTTTGCAGTCTAGCATATACATTAACCCATAATGCCATACCAGGACTCCCCCCCACCCCCCCACCTCTCTCGCTCTCTCTCTCTCTCTCGCTCTCTCTACCAGAGCTAGCGGTTACAAATCGGGCTGCTACCCTCAAGGTCATCAGTTTGAAACTACCAGCTGTTCCGTGGGAGAAAGATGAAGCTTTCTGCTCCCGTAAAGATTTACAGCCTCAGAAACCTGTACTAGGTTGCTATGAGTCGAAACTGACTCTACAGCACATAACAACAACAACA
>NW_006408708.1:1653576-1690035 GCF_000296735.1 Chrysochloris asiatica
TCTGGTAGCGTAGTGGTTATGAATCAGGCTAAGAACCTCAAGGTCAGCAGTTCGAAACTATCAGCTGCTTCACAGGAGACAGATGGGGCTTTCTGCTCCCGTAAAGATTTACAGACTCGGAAATCCTGTATAGGGTCGCTAATGGGTCAGAACCAACTCAATGGCAAACATATATATGTGTGTGTGTGTTGTTGTTGTTGTTTGTTGTTAGATGCCATCGAGTCTGTACCGAGTCATAGCAACCCTATGCACAACGAAATGAAACACTGCTGTCCGATCCTGGGCTAACCTCACAACTGCTGCCACACTTAAACCCATTAATGCTGCCACTTTGCCAATTCATCTCGCTGGGGGTCTTCCTCTTTTTCTCTGATTCTCCACCTTACCAAACATAATATCCCTCTCCAGTGACTGGTCCCTCCTAACAACATGACCAAAGTATGAGAGACAAAGTCTGGCCATCCTGGCCTCCAAGGAGTACTCTGGCTGCACTTCTTCCAACACGGATCTGTTTGTTCTTTTGGCAGACCATGGTACTTTCAATATTCTCCTCCAACACCATAACTCAAATGCATCAATTCTTCTACGATCTTCCTTAGTCACTATATAACTTTCGCATGCATATGAGGTTATTGAAAATGCCATGGCTTGGGTCAGGCGCACCTTAGTCCTCAAGCTGACATCTTTTCTCTTCAATACTTTAAAAAGGTTTGTGCAGCAGATTTGCCTAAAGCAATACGTCATTTGATATCTTGGCTGCTGCTTCCCTAAGTGTTGTTGACCTAGGACCTGACAGCAGTGTTTCATTGTATTGTACATAGGGTCCCTATGAGTCGGTACAGACTCAATGACACCTAACAGCACAACAACAACCCTGTCAGAGGCCCAAGTCCATATGCATATAAATAGGATCAGTCCAAAATAGAAGAAAAGATGAAACTTGAGTAGTTCCAAATGTTTCTGTGTTTGACTGCCTATGGATATTGGTTTCTCCTGCCTAGGTGATGATTGCAGAGAGCTTATAAATCCACCTTCAGCCTATAGTTCACTGGATTTGTTAAAAGGGAAGTTAGAAGTTGCCTGGATTAAATAGGCTTCTTGGTTTAAGCTTTTGTAGAGTATGGGGCCTTACATGGCATCGTTAAGTCATACCCAGAACCTTCAGAGGTTGGACATTTGCATTTTAAAAGACATTCACTAACTCAATACTGCTAGGAGAACAGAAGATTCACAGTTGAAAGATAGTTGAGAAAAAAAGTAAGTTTCAAAGGCATCAAGGTAAGTAAAGTTGACCCATCAGAGAACACCCGGCCTAAGACAATGTATTATAAAGCTTTCTCTATGCCATGCTCTTTGATAATTTTGATTACTTATATGGTCTTTGAAAAGAAAGTTTATACTTAATGTAAAGGGGAGAGAAATAATGTTTACCAACTAGGTCAACTTAATAAATTTTGCTATTTAATTAATCTATTTGTTTTGTTCATTTGTGATAAACCGAGACTTTAATTTAAACCTATGAATAAAATGCTGTCAAGGCACCATCAGGTCAGTTCTGATTTGTATTGATCCTATGTACACCATAATGAAACACTGCTTAGTTCTGAGTCAGGCTCACAATTGTTGTTATGTTTGAGCCCATTGTTGCAGCCACTGCATCATTCCATCTTGTTAAGAATCTCTCTTGGTGCTGACCCTCTGTTTTACCAAGCATGATGTCCTTCTCTAGATATGCTCCTAGCTAGGAAAAGCATGCTCAACTCAGTTTCCTGAGAACTGCATCTTTTGTCTATGGTTACTTTGCCTTTTGTGTTCTATAGGCATCTTACAATATGTCTAGAAGATACGTTCTTCCAAATACCTTTGTTCTTAATATTGATATTCAAAATCATAACAATAAACTCTTTTGACATATTTTTAATGGCTCGATTCACCATGTCCGGGTTTGGGTCTTCCTTCTCATGTCCAGGTCTCATAGTAGCTCCTTAATCTGAAATTTTATATTTAACCATATCTGGAAAGATTTTACTCATTATTTCTTTGAAAATCATTCCCTCTCCACCCCTTTAATTTTCTTTATTTCAAGCTTTCAGACACTTGGAGACTTCCTCACATAAAACTCTTCAAAGGTTCACTTCCTCACATAAAACACTTCAAAGATTCATATCTATTCATGCAAGTTCAATAGAACTTTCTGTGATGTTCTATAAACTGTACTCTCAATGGCAACCAGTAGTTTCATGTGACTATTCAGCAAATATGATATGACTAGTGCAGCTAAGGAACTAGGTTTTCATTTTTTTAAAAAATTATCCATTTACTTTTTGTTATAGAGACTATTATTGTACAGCATAGATCTATGTGGTAAACACCAAGTTTGAACACTGTCTGTACTCTCTCTTTTTGCACCCACCTCTCATTTCATACTTCAGGTAAGCTACTCTCATGGAGATCTCCAAACACATAATGTGGGGTTTCAGTTTGCTGTATTTGTTTAATGTGGTACTCATACCCTTCCATACTCTAAGCTCAATGACTGCCTAATTCATTACTTCCAATTCAATTTTAATAATTAGTATTTAATATCACTTCCCAGGGAACCCTGATGATACAATGATATAGTTAAGTGTTGGCTGCTAGCCAAAAGTTTTAGGTTCTATTCCACTAGCTGCTCCTCGAGAGGAAAATGAAACAGTTTGCTTCTGCAAAGATTTATATTCTGAAAACCCTATGAGTAGTTTTAATCTGTTCTATAAAGTCACTGAGAGTTGGAATCAACTCAATGATAGTAGCTTAGCACTTGGTTGTTTGTTGATCATGTTTTGGCCTTTAAGCTTTTGGACATACAAAGGCTTCAGTTTGTAGATATGTAAGCACATAAACTTTATTTTCATAATTTTAAATACCCTTAATTCCTTCCCTCTGTTTTTATAGATTAAACACAATATTTCTATTCTCTTTTAGTTTTCATCATTTGATTTTTGTTGACATTGATTGTATTTATTTATTTATTTTGAGTTTTGTCAGATGACTTTTTTTCTTTTGAAGTTTCTATTGTGAATTGAGCAAAAGTTTACAGGGCAGATCATCAGTTTTACATTCAACATATCATGTACTTTGTTTCATTACAATGATTATAGTCCTCTCCATGTATCATCAGTTAACAGTATTTCTCTTTATTCAGTTTAGCTCTTTTTGTTTTTTTTCTTTTTAAACAGTTAGGCATATACAATAATTTAAACCACCAAAGGGCACATTTTGCAAGCCTGCCTACTGGAAGCCAGCTCTCAGTCCCTCCCTTTCCATGAATCCAGAGTCCTCAGCGGCTCCCTCTCTCCATGTTCCCATCTCTGCCTCCAGGTGTCGTTGCTTCTCTGGATAGGGTCCTGCATTCAACTTGGGCACTTCTACCTTGATGGTCCTAGGGTCCTCTCTTTCTGGACTGTAAGATTATCTACTCCCCAGTTTCTGTTACAAAAATTCTACCTTCACAATTGTGGCAGTAGCAATTAATCATGATAACAATTACTCACTATTAAATGAAAAGAATCTTATCCCCATCTCTTTTCACCAGACCCATCTAGAACCAGACCCAACTAGAACATTGCTTTCCTTATTTATCTGAAATTTATTTTAACATTTAGTGGGAGTTTATAAATTGATTTCCATTTTCTAAAGAGAATGCCCATTTTCTCCAACATTTTTTCCACAATCCATTTACTTTCAATGAACTTGACATGCCTCTTTTAAAAAATTAAATATAAACCACTTTGTTGTCATTGTTGTTCTTAGGTGCCATCGAGTCGGTACCAACCCATAGCCACCTTATGCACAGCAGAATGAAACTGCCTGGTCCTGGGCCAACCTCACTACTGTTGCCACACTTGAGTCCATCGATAATGTCACTTGGTCAATCCATCTCATTGGGGGTCTTCCTCTGTTTCTCTGACTCTCCTCCACCTTACCAAACAGGATATCCTTCTCCAGTAATTGGTCCCTCCTAACAACATGTCCAAAGTATGAGAGACAAAGTTTGGCCATCCTGGCCTCCAAGGAGCACTCTGGCTGCACTTCTTCCAAAATGGATCTATTGCTTCTTTTGGCAGCCCATGGCACTTTCAATATTCTCCTCCAACACCATAACTCAAAGACATTAATTCTTCTTCTACAGTCTTCCTTATTCACTGTCCAGCTTTCTCATGCATATGAGGTTACTGAAAATACCATGGTTTGGGTCAGGTGCACCTTAGTCCTCAAGCTGACGTCTTTGCTCTTCAACACTTTAAAAAGGTTTTGTGCAGCAGATATGCCTAATGCAATACGTCATTTGATTTCTTAACTGCTACTTCTATGAGTGTTGATAGTTGATTCCAGAAGAATGAAGTCCTTGTCAACAACGTCAATCTTTTCTCTGTTGATAAGAAGGTTATTTATTGGTCCAGTGGTGAGTGTTTTTGTTTTCTTGATAATGAGCTGTGATCCATACTGAAGGCTGTGCTCTTTGATCTTCATCAGTAAATGTTTTAAGTCCTCTTCACTTTCAGCAAGCAAGGTTGTATCATCTGCATGTCGCAGATTTTAGTGAGTCTTCCTCCAATCCTGATGCCACATTTTTCTTCATATAACCAACTTTCTCAGATTATTTGTTCAGCATACAGGTTGAATAATACAACCTGTATTCTGAAAGATATAGGTTGTATTATTTAGTGAAAGAATACAACCTTATCACACACCTTTCTTAATTTTAAAACATTCAGTTTTCCCATGTTCTCTTCGAACAACTGCCTCTTGGTCTTACATATAACTTTCTTATGCATATGAGGTTATTGAAAATACCATGGCTTGGGTCAGGTACACCTTAGTCCTCAAGCTGAGATCTTTGCTCTTCAACACTTTTAAAAAGTCTGTTTTTACTGTTATTTCTTTTAAACAATTCTTGAGTCAATTTTATATAGATTTAATTATTAGTGCTTTATATTGCACTTACACATCCAATAAGCATTTTTCACCAACCATCCATTCAAGTATCTTGTCTTAATATTGCCCTTTACAATATTAATAATAAAGTCTTTGGAGGTATTTTGAATGGTTTGTTTCACCATAATAAAGCAGCAGCTTATATGGACAAAATAGAATCTTTTCTATATATTTAGAGCTCTTATGATGAACATCCAATATTTCGCTATGTTGGGATATCATGGTGCTCTCTGGGCATCTCACTTAAAGCATATTCATGGAATGTTTCCCCTAAACACTATTCCATGGAAGCATTTGGGAACTATTGCCTGTTTTACCTCCTTCAGACATTCACATTGAATACAATACAAACTTATGAAATCCAAAGAAATAAAGGTTATGCAGTAAAGAAAGCTCTGTAATATTGTTTAGCTCAGTACTTCCCAAAACATGCAGTTTATTTATTATTATTGTATGTTTTTATTGCTGAACAATTGCTAGGATTCCACCAAAGTGGTTATCACACCCTATGTTCTAAGAACAGTATTTTCTTTTTGCCACCCAAAGTCCTTTCTCATCTCTTTCATTTACAATTCTGGTTCCCCCAAATAAGCAGGGTTTTGCTACATAGATGTAGATCTAGTTGGTAAAAGATATATATAAGGAAACTTTAAAAATTTCTTGGGAAAATTCCATTATTTTTTAATTCCCATTTTTTCACAAACTTTTGAAAATTCGCCTATGGTTAGATACAGCAGGGATGCTGAATTTGTGTTATGTCATAACCATCAAAGAGTTTTCCATTTCTTCATGTTGGTGGAGCTAATAGGAGTGAGTTCAGCAAGAAAAAAAAAGAGAGAGAGAGAGAGAGAGAAACTGTAAGGTTCTATCTAAGCCATCTAAAGTGAAGCAAAGTCTTCCCAGTCAGCCTGCGGCTCCTCTGAAAGTGGGTCATTTCACCACCGATGGGTGGCTCTGTGTGGTGCTTAGGAGACACTGTGGTAAGGAAACAGACCCCTTATTCATCAGAGGGGAGATTGTGTTTTTCCTCTTCTGTGACAGATTCACACTGGTCCAGCAGCCTTTATGGTTAGGCGTGACTTCCTGAGGGATTTTCTCTGGATTCACAGAAGGTTCCCTGAATCCCAGGGAAAGCCTGACTCACCCACAGTCCTGTCAGGGTGGGGCTTGCATGACTTGGATGCAGTGTCTACTTGGCTGAACTTACATGACAGTAATTTTCAGGCTAAAGTCAGCTGCTTCTAGAAGAAATGGAAGAACATGACGCGGAAAAAGGCCCCACAGAGGTGCTGACAGGAACAGTTAAACTGCTTCTCACAGACTTCTAACTGGTACTCTAGGGTGACACGTTAGGAAGATTGGAAAATATTTTTTCTCTACAACTTCCTTTTTCCCTACAACAGCCTCTGTTAATAAGTTCACATCCCTAGATATCCTAATACTGGTACCTTTGTAAAACTTGCAGCGTTTTGAACTGTTGGATCCAAGCCTGGAGCTGACTTCTCAACTTTGCATCTTAGTTTCTTAGTTCCCACACAAAAATACTGAAATTTCCTTTTAATACTGTATCGTACGCTCTTTATCACAAAGTTTCAAGACCATCCTTGTTCCATTTAATGCCACCGCTGGAGGAGGCACGCAAACTCTCACACACTGTCACTCGTGTGCCAACACAAACACCTATTTAATTTCTGTAAACAAGCCAAGTGATGGAGTTGTCTAGTTGATAAGTACTCCCAAGGAAGTGAGGGTTTGTTTGGCATTACTTAAAGCAAACAGTAGCCAGGCGTCACAGAAAGACACCATAATAGATTGACCCTGAGGTGGGCCAGTGAGGTAAGTTGGTGAGTCACTCAAATAAAGAAAGAAGACACATGGAAGGGATAGTTTACCAAGAAGTTTGAGTTTCAGGTCTGACTCTTACTAGTTGAGTGACTTGGGGCAATGTACTTCTACTATCTAATCTTTAGTTTCCTGAACCAAGAAGGGTGATGATACCAGGAATGTTGTGATGATTAAGTGAGATATGTGTGTGTCAATGCATGTATGTATAATGTATCTGACCCCTGGTCATGCCCAGAATATGCTAACAATTATGGCAGCAATATACGGTCTGTAAAGGATTGCTTAAACTATAATAATCAATACTCATGAGAAAATTTCTGGAAAAGGGCTTGTAACTTTCATCAAAAATTCCCCAAGTAACTAAGAGCTCCTAGAATAATGTTAAACCATTTGGAAGCCTTTAGAGTGTCACTGAAGCAAAAGATAAGAAATTTATTTTTCCAAAACACAATGTTTATTTTCCTTAACTAGAACAAAACCAAAGTCCTGGTGTGGCACTGTGGGCTAATACATCAGACTGCAAAATCGTTTGAACTGCAAGGTCGGTGGTTCAAGCTCACCAGCTGCTCCTTGGAAACCCTATACAGGGTCGCTATGGGTCGGAATCGACTCAACAACACTTAACAACAACAACAACAACAGAATAAACCCATTATTTTTCTCCACTTATTTCAATATTATCTTTCCTTCAATACTCAACTAAAGTCCCTTCACACAATATCTGACCTACCACATAGATATATAATACTTGAAGTCCTGGTGTTGTGCTGTATGATAAAAAACTCTCTTGCTAACCACAGGTCACCAGTTTAAACTCACCAGCAGAACTTTAGAAACCCTATACAGGTTGCTATGAATTGTAACTGACTCTAGGGCACTTATCCACAATAACATAAAACACTTACCTAGTCCCCTCTTTACTCGTTAGTCCTGCTTTCCCAACATCACCCCAGTTGCTTAAAAGCAGGGCTCAAATCTACTTCAACCTCCAAGGACCAGCACAATCCTAGACATATAATCATTATTGCTATGCATAGTCAAGCATGACGCACATTTCAGCAAATGTATATCATTAACAATGATCATTGTCAAGGTATGTTTTTATGTGGAGTGTAATAAACTTCTTCTGTATAAGTCCGTATCATGCATCACTCTATTCCTTCTGAACAGCACAGCATCCAACACATTGCTCAGTGGTCCCTAAGTAAAGAGTGAGTGAAAATAAGAACATTTGGCAAGCTCTGAGAAAGTTATATGCCAACAAATGAATAAATCAGGCAGATATGTATATAAAAATGCATTTAGAGCAAAGACTACCATATGGATAATGTAACTAACATCAGCATTTTTTTTCATACAACTATTTCAGATTTCAAACAGTTATGGCTGTTGTGTTGTTAAGTACTGTCGAGTCAGTTTTGACTCATAGCAATCTTGTATAGGGTTTCCATTCTTGAGCGTATCAAAATTTCAATGGAACAATATATTTTCATCAGGAGAACCAAAGTTTAAGTGTAAAGGATCAGATATTCTTGCATTCAACTTGTGAATGAAGTCCAAACCACAGTTTCACTAGTTTTCCTCTTATGGTCCTCCATGAAGTACATCATACATTGTTGAGTTGTACTTTTATAGAAGTTTCTCAGCACCACCCATGATAAAGAGAATACCAGAGAGAAGATTCTTAAAATCCAAAGGAGAAGAGCCAACATAGCAAGTAAATTATCTTTTGCGGTGATAGGGTTGGGAGAGAAAAGGGACATGTTTGTGCAAAGTAACCACAAAGTGCCATCAAAGCTATTGATGGATAAGCTGTTTCTGAAACCTCTGCTTTTTAAAGAAAGCCGATCAGCAACACCGTGAAGCTCACTTGCTACAGATCTGTCTTGGAATCACTTTATGCAAAATGCTGATAAACACAACTTAACTTGAAAGAGAAACTATATACATTTTTCATTTAAACACAGAACAAATGGGAAACCACGGGAAATATACAACTGTGGGAGCAGGAGACAAATATGCTTATGAGAAGCCAAACAAAGCTGTTGGCTGAGTGGAACAAAATACCAGACAGGGCACAAAGTCAAAAGAAAAATGGGCCACTGTGAGTGGAGGTGAATCTCTGGTAGAAACTTAGACTGTTGCTGTTTTTCTCCCACAAAGGAGCACTTCTCCTTAAATTTCTTAAGAAATTCTGAATTGAAATTTTACAGAGCATGAACTGTTTCTTTTTCTTTGCTACACTATATATATATGTGTGTGTGTGTGTGTGTGTGTGTATTTTTATGAAGCCCAATAATAGAATTGGAATAATAAATTAACCAATGTGAGTCATATTGTGTCTTTATTAAAGTGAACAGCGATAACATACTTTGAATACACATTTAAGTATGGAAGTTTGGCATCAACTTTTGGAATTAATAAGAAACACGTCATACCAAACCATCATTTGTAGCAACAGGGGATAGTAGAACAGCATTTCTCAAATTATGTTTCAGAGAGCATTAGTTCCATAGAATGCTAGCAGATGATATGCAAAAACAAGGGTTCTATACTCATATCCTTCCTTTCCTTGTAAAGAAATTCATGCATTCTCAACAATAAAAGACAAGCTCAAAGCATGAGTTTATAAAATAATGTTTTGATGAATGTTCAAAGGAGTGCCTGGTGTAGCAAATGATTAAGCACTGGGCTACCAACCTAAATGCTGGCAGTTCATATTCACCCAATTGCCTTGGAAGATAGGCCTATTTATATACTTCCAAAAGATCACAGCAATGAAAATTCTGGGGAGCAAAGTTCTGCCTGGATGCACATGGAGTTGCCTTGAGTCAGAGCTGACTTGACAACAGCTGGTTTGGATCATTATTATTATTTTGGGTCACAAATATCCAGGTATGTGCTTTGATCGGTCACACTCAGTTCTAGATTTCCTTCTCCTTCTATCCCAGAGTGTGTACAACAAAGTATGTTTTTTGTCATTATATATAATTACATATATAAATGAAAAGACACATATATAAATATATAAATTATGTACATGGTAAAATAATTCAGAGAAATGTTACACAAAGTACCTAATTTTTAAGACTCACAATGTACACTAGTTCATTAAGGCTCTGAGAAGTTATGTAGTGGAGAAGTATAAATAACCCAACATTCCTAAAATTTGTTTCATCCTGAATAATTTCTTCTCTTCTTTTTAAAAAATATGTAGTATCAACTAATAATCCATTGTGACATTGCAGGATAAGCAATGCTAGCCCCAGGTTGGCAGTTCAAAACCATCAGCAGCTTCTCGGAAACCCTGAGCCAAAGCCAACTCAATGGCACTTAACAACACCAACAACTGGCAATCCACAGTACAGAGAACTTTGGGATACATAGTAAAAATATTTATTAATCTAAATTTAGTCAAAAATCAAATTAGCAAAACAGCAACAGAGGACTTCAAAAACTTCATGGAAAACTGGAATGAAAAAATAATGGATTTTTTTCTACAAACTTTTTGAAACCCCCTCATATGTACATTATGGTCCTATTTTAAAAAATTATTTTATAAAATAATTGCATGTTGGTATTCAGTTTCTCTATCTATAGAAAATATACACTATAGATAACATTTTTTTAAGTTTAATATTTTTTTAAGTTTAACATTGTTTTTTATATCATGGGTTGGAACGGGGATAGGTACATAGAGTATGAGCCATTTTCTAAAGTTTCCAAGCATTCAGATCTCAATTACAGTTATAACTAAGCCAAACACCTCCAGTGAGTTGCCTAGTGTTGAATGTAAAATATTGAATGTCATGTGGAGTGCCCCAGGCTCTGATTTCTATGCCTAATTGGTGCACCTGAAAAATCTCCATTGAATAGAACTTTGAATGGGCTACATAATTAGTATAGTATAGAACAAGGAAACCCAACTGGAAAGGTGAAGAATTCTACGCTTTCTCCTCTTATGCCAACTTCAGGCAGCTGACCAAATATTCTGGGTTATATTTTCAATACTGTCTAAATGTCTTATTCCTCCTGGAGTGAACAAAAGCAACTGGCTTCTCCCTCATTTCAGCAGCTGGACAAAGGAGAATTGAACAGCAAGCACTAGCAGGTACAGGCTCTCCATTCCACATAAGCCTCACATTTCAAGGAAGACAGAATTTATGAAAAGTTTACTATAGGAGAGAAGGAGCTGTGGGGATTGACAAAGAAGACAAAAATGTAGCTTTGTCTTAAAGGAGATCATAAATAACTATTTATAAACAGAATAAATATAAATAACAGGGTTCCTACATTCCAGCTATACAGAGATGTGGATCTCAGTGCCGAACAGATGGATCAGACAACAGTTCAAATGCAACTGACTGGAAAAGACTGGAAGTAAATCAACCAACAGGTCTCTAGGTACATGACCTCGTTAGGATGCAGAGCTTTAGCAAAAGAGGTCTACGAGAAGGTCCATGTCCTCAGGGAGCACATTTTCTTCCTGTTTGCATAGATGACATGCCTAGAAGTAATAATAATACTAATAAATTAAGTAAGTAAAAACAGTATATAATTTGGTTCTAAATGAGGGTATAGATTTTGGCACCGAGCCTGGAAAATAAGCACTTAATATGTGTTTATTGACTTTAATTAGATCTATAAGCCATCAGAGAAGGCTAGACCTGAGACCTCTGAAGAGTTACACAAGAAATAAGGATTCCTATGAAGCCATACCGATAGGAATAATGGCATAGGTGGTGAAACAAGCCTTTTGATGAGTTAGGGAGAGGGTGGTTGGAAAATTCATTAAATACAAAAACTAATTGGTTAAATTTGATTGAAAAGTGACATTAGAACCATGTGGCAATCAAAGTAAGTCTCACTGACCACAGTTTCTGATACGAAAGATGGAATAGAAATGAGACTTGAATCAAGAAAGCCAGTGTGGCAGTTATTTTTAGGTGTGTCCTGTGGCCATAATGACAGTATTTTATCGGAACAATAGTTAGGATTTGATGATAGACTCAGTGTGAAAGACTGAAAATTCCATATTTGAGGCCCAGTAAAGAAAATTCATTTAAAATCTAGTTATATATTCAACTATAGTAAGAATTATGTTAAGTGGTGATACCATGTGTTTTTAAAAGTAAAGAAGAATGTAAGTGTTTCGTTTGGAACGTTGATGTGGGGCTGTAGGATAAGCACAGGGTCATGAGGTCAGTTTGAACTGCAAGGTAGGTAGTTCAAACTCATGAGCTGCTTCTGAGAAACCCTATACAAGATTGGTATGAGTCAGAGCTGACTAGACATCACTTCGCAGCAACAGAAAGTGTTTCATTATTTGCTACACTTTAAACTATTAATTCTAATGCAGTAAAAATGTGTTTGTGTGTGTGTGTGTTTTGTCAACATATGTGTTTTGTCAACTTCAGAATCATGTCTGTTATATGAAATTCAGTGAATAAGGAAGACTGTCGATGAATTGGTGAATTTAAATTATAGTGTTGGAGAAGAATATAAAAGTACCACAGACTGCCAAAAGAAGACACAAATCTGTCTTAGAAGTGCAGCCAGAATGTTACTTAGAAGTGAGGATGATGAGACTTTGGAGCTCATCTTTCAGACATGTTTTCAGGAGGGACCAGTACCTGAAGAAGGACATCATGCTTGGTATAGTGGAGGGTCAGGGAAAAAGGAGAAGACCCCCAAGGAGATGGATTGACACAATGGCACAATGGGCTCAAGCGTTAACAGTGATTGTGAGGCTGGTGCAGGACTGGGCAGTGTTTCATTCTGTTGTGAATAGGGTTGCTATAAGCACGAGCCAACTTGGTGGAACCGAACCACAACAGCATCTGAAATCCAGTGAAGCAAACAAACATTAATGTGGATTTGAAGAGTAAAATATGAGTAAGCAAAAAATACAACCATCACACTGGCACCGTTTTAACAGGGTAAAAGGAAGATGACATGGCTGAAGTTTGTTGTTCCTAGATACATTTTCCAAGTGATCTGTGCCCACAAGAGAAAGGAGCTTCTTCAAAATGATATACTTTTATGGGATTCACATAGCAAATTTCTATTGAGCCTGGCTCCAGATACCACTGACTGTATGACTATAGTCCTAATACCACCACTGACTGTATTATCTTAATGCTTAAATGAAATCCTTGTGGTACAGTGGTTAAGCATTCCATTGTTAATCAAAAGGTCAGCAATTTGAACTCACCAGTCACTCCAACGGAGAAAGATGTGTAAATTGCTTCTATTAAGATTTATGAAATATATATGAAAATGCATATAAATTGTTGAATGAATAATCCATTTGCTCTGTAAATTTTTTGTTAAATCACAGTGAAAAGCTAAGGAAATAAAAGGTTGACAAAGTTGGGACGATTCTCATCTGTTATATAAGATCGAATCGACTCAACTATTATTTCTTGAATTGTTTTTATGTGCTCTCAAGTCACTTCTAACTCCTACTCACCCTGTACAGGCTTTCCAAGAGGGACAAGTGTGTTTGACCTGCTTACCTTGAGGTTACCAGTCCAGTGCTTATACTACACTAAGCTCATTGCTTGCATGTTGTTGTTGTTAGTAAGTGCCATCGAGTTGATTCCAACCCATAGCAACACTGTACAGTGTTCCTTAGGAGCAGCTGGTAGGTTTGAACCACTGACCTTGTGTTTCACAGACCAGTGATGATCCTACAACACCACCCCAGAAATGTAATGTTGTATTCAGCTTTTTTTTTTTTTTTTACTATTTCTATTGTCAATGGCAAAGGCAGTATTCTATTTATACTAGAGATGAGAAGTTAAGTGCTCTTGAGTCTGTTCAGACTCACAGCAACCCTATATAGGGTTTCTTAGAAGCAGACTTTTGAACCACATGTCTTCTGCTTCCATAAAGATTCCACGGCACATAACCACCACCACCACATCTTGAAGTTCAAATTGACCTCACGATCCTATGCTTATCCTGTAACACCACACCAGGACTCCACCAGAGATGAGTAGAAGACATTATTGTTTAATATGACACACATATCTGCTTTCATTATAAGTAGTCAAAAATTTTTCCAAGCCATAAAATTAATTTATATCACTGCTTATTTAGGTTATGAGTGCTATAATGTGTATATTTGTACAACATTTGACAAAGCTGGATGTATTCTGGTATATTCTTTCACAAATATGTCCTCCCTGTTAGTTTGGGGCAGTAGACCTTGAAGAGTATAACCCTAAATATTTTGGTTTGTTCCAGCTACAATGTCAAACACGTACAATCATGGCATTTCGTTGCAGGTAATTGTTCAGAGTGGAGCTCTAAAGAGCTCTGAGTCAAACTTAGTCAGGTGAGTTATCAATTAGTCACCTAGTACTAAAATCTCAAGGCAAAATTTGTAGACAAGAGGCATGAAGAAGGAAGAAAATTAGTTACACTTTAAATTATTTTTTCTTAATAAGAGTAGGAAACTGTCCACCTTCTCTGTCAAACAGGAAATATTGAGAGAAGAATAATACCAGATCTTCTAGCCCCAGGATGATGTCTATGCATTTAGCTTCACAAGTCATTTAATTTTAGAAAAGCATTTTTGTTCCTGATATAATTGCTCTAGATAAGAAAACCTCTTTACGTAATGGTATGAAATGAGATCCAGAGAACACAGTTTGGCAGTGTCTCCTGACTATTTAGTATCAGGGTTTGTTTTTCACCCAAAGACAGATACTACCAATGTGAGACTGCATTCGCAATGGAAATCATCACTTGGGCACTGAATCTAGCCACAGAGGATTTGGCATAAAGGCTGTAACCTCTTCTCTCTCCTCACCAGTAAGAATCCCACCACAGTTTTCCATCCGTTGGTGACCTCCATCCCAGATTACCTCAATGCCCTTTGCTCAGGGATATGGTTAACGACCTCCCAGAAGCTCCAGCTGTTGGTACAGAATGCATCAATTGTCCAGTTATTAACGGTCATAGGCTGATGTGAGTGCAGTGTCTCGGAATCCCCAGGGCCCATCTGGTGTAGGCTGGTTGGTCCCAAGCCCTTTCATCAGCCTGAGTCACTGAATTTTTCCAAAGGTATATTGAGCCCATATAAGTGCACCACTTCTAGGCAAGGATGAAGACTAGATATAAGTAAAAAGTAGAAAATACTCTTGAAAATGGATAGGTGTAAAAGAATCGGGCTTCTAATCTCAGGGTCAGAAGCTCGAAACTACCAGCTGTTCCACAGGAGACAAATGAGGCATTCTGTTCCTGTAAAGATTTACAGCCTTGGAAACCCAGGGTCGCTATGGGTCGGAACCTACTCCACAGCACGTAACCACCACCAAAGCAAGTTGTACTGAGTTTCCTCAGCTTTGCACAATGAACTTGGTAACAGGTAGCAGTAATGAATGCATGAGTCTCTAAAAACAATGCCATAGAACATACCAGTATACACTCACCAACTGGTGACTAAAAATTCTATAGCAAAATGTTGTCTCTGTCCTGGTCCTACCATTACAACAACTGATTAAAATTTTGAAGAAAATTAATATGAAATAGCAATTTTCAGCAGAAAAAACCATCAACAAAGTCTTCAATGCAATCTAAGATTATCAGTTAGTATTCCAAGTCTATTGACGTAGAATCTTATAAGAAAATCTTATAAAAAAATCTTGTAAGCAAAGCAAATCATCATTGTCTTTCAATGCTTCACTAAATCAGAAACCAAACCCTTCAGTGTATCGATTGCATAGAAATTCTGATGTTTTCTGAACTTCTGAAGGTTCTTATCTGAGTCCTTTCTAATTCAATATTTATGGTTGATACTATTCAATAGTTATTAAAAACTGGGCATTAGAAAGTGTTTTAAAAACATTAAATAACAAGTAGAATGATTCTGGATATACTATACAAAGATTTATTAAATAATTAATTCAGGCAAGTGTTCTAAACTCTGTTCTACTAATAGAAGCCAGGTATGATTGCTGACAGCAAAGCTGAGTACAAAGAAATACAATTCATTTGTAAATAGGACAAACAGCATCCAGTGCTTTGACAAAAGATTCCAAATAGTTAGAATGACCTACTCAGTGATGAGACACAGACTGTCCAAAGAGAAAGAGATTCACAATTAAACATGTTAAGTTAATGGGCACTCATGAGTTAAAAAGTTAAATATCATGGGAAGATGGAGTCTTCTAGATTAATATAACTATTCCCCAGAGTTAATGTCAATTTATGTTACTAAGTATATTGATACAACTCTCTAGTAAGAATACTAGAACAGATAATATGGTAATTAAGAGCATTCAATGCAAATGGTTATGCAATTTCGTGATGTTAAAATACATTGCTACCTTAAAAACGGAGAAAAGATTGAGGTTGTCAAGGACTTCATTCTTCTTGGATCAACTAGCAACACTCGTGGAAGCAGTAGTCAAGAAATCAGACGATGTATTGCATTGGGCAAATCTGCTGCACAGGAACTTTTTAAAGTATTGAAGAGCAGAGATGTCAGTTTGAGGACTAAGGTGCGCCTGATCCAAGCCATGGTATTTGCAATAACCTCATATGGATGCGAAAGCTGGACAGTGAATAAGGAAGACCGTAGAAGAATTGGTGCCTTTGAGTTGTGGTGTTGCAGGAAAATACTAAAAGTGCCATGGACTGCCAAAAGAACCAATAGATCTGTTTTGGAAGAAGTGCAGCCAGAGTGCTCCTTGGAGGCCAGGATGGCTAAGCTCCATCTCTCATACTTTGAACATATTGTCAGGAGCGAACAGTCGCTGGAGAAGGATGTCATGCTGGGTAAGATACATGGTCAGAGAAAAAGAGGAAGACCCCTAACGAGATGGATTGGCCAGGTGGCATCATTGATGGTGTCAAGTGTGGCAGCGGTAGTGAGGTTGGCCCAGGATCGGACATTGTTTTATTCTGCTGTGCATGGGGTCACTATGAGTCGGTTCCGACTCGATGGCACCTGACAACAACAACAACCTTATGTTACACAATTGTGACTTGATTAAACAATCAATTGCTTCTCATTAAGGATCATTATAAGGTGCTCTGGTAGCGTAGTGGTTACAAATACTCTCAAGGTCAGCAGTACGAATGATCAGCTGCTCTGCGGGGGAAAGATGAAGCTTTCTGCTCCTATAAAGATTTATAGTCTCGGAAACCCTGTCCAGGGTCCCTATGAATCGGAACTGACTCCACCGCACATAACCACCACCAAGGATCATTATGCATTTCCCCATAACTAGTGGATAAATAAGGAGCTCTGGTAGCGGAGTGGTTACGAATTGGGCTGCTAACCTCAAGGTCAGCAGTTTGAAACTACCAACTGCTCACCGGGAGAAAGATGAGGTTTTCTGCTCCAGTAAAGATTTATAGCCTCAAAAACCCAGTAGAGGTTCGTTCTGAGTCGGAACTGACTCCGCGGCACATAACCACCAACCACCGGTGGATAAGTGCTCAGCTGCTAATGGAAAGGTCAGCCAAGTAAACCCACCAGTCACTCTATAGAAGAAAATTTTCCCAGTCTGCTTTTGTAATGATTACAGCCTTGGGAACCCTGTGGGGCAGTTCTACTCTGTCCTGTAGATTTGTGCTGAGTCAGAATTGACTCAAAGGTACACAACAACAAACACATAAAGAGCTGGCGTTTCCGTTCTGATTCCTTATTATTGCCCTCTTTATACTAGGCCCTAATCTGAGTTCCTGAATTACTCTGTAGATATTTTATTATCTCCACTTATCCACACCTTATGGAGCCCTGGTGTGGTGCTGTGGGTTAATGCGCTGGACTACAAAGTTGGTTTGAACTGCAAGGTTGGAAGTTTAAGCTCACCAGCCATTCCTTGGAAACCCTATACAGGGTCACTGTCGGTCAGAACTGACTCAAGGCACTTAACAACAACAGCCAATAAGGACTCTGTGATTTCCTGAGTATTTGCAACAAGTCTGGTCATTTTACCAGTGGTTTCACCGTGCTAAAAGTTCTTCCTCATGGGTAATTTTACATTGTCTTACTTATGCTGAGACCAGTTTTCCCTCATATTCCCTGCTTACATTTAAAGACCCTTGGGATTCTGCATCCTAAGAATATTCCCTTGAATCTTCTACTTGGGTATTCTTCAGGGACAAGGATAAAGCTCTAATATTCCAGGTTGTCTAAGATTCCTAAAAATCAGCCTGGTGATAAGCATCAGTCTATGTAGAAGAATTAATCCATTTGAATTATGGTATTGAAGAATAATATTGAAAGTACTATGGTCTGCCAGAAAAATAAACAATGCTCCTTAGAAGTAATGGTGGGTGACTTCTCATTCTTCAGACATGTTTTCAGAAGGGATCAGTCCCTGGAGAAGGACATAATGTTAGGTAAAGCAGAGAGTCAGTGACAAAGAGGAAGACTCCCAATGAAATGGATTGGCACAGTGGCAGCAATAATGGTCTCAAATGAAGCAACAATGGTGTGGATGGTGCAGAGTGGGACAGTGTTTCATTCTGTGTGCAGAGTCACTGTGAGTCCGAACTGACTCCACTGCACCTACACCAAAAATGTTGACATTCTTGAGGCTACAGCAAAATGATGGAAACAAAGAATGTGATAGATAAGAGGGATAGTCTAAAAAAGTTATTTATAGTCTAACTTTATATTCTTCTTACTTTTTCTATTTCTTGGCATTTCCTTTTGAGAAATGATGGTAATTGTTTATTTCAGTTTTCCTTTATGTTTTTATTTTACTTATATAAGAATGAAAATCATATATTACTCCTTTCTCTTTCTTCCTTCATCTTTCTGTCTCTTCTTCTCAAAGTTTCCAACATTTGTTTATTCATTAGTTATTTCTTATTGTACTCATCTTGGGAATCGGAAGCTGTGGTGAGCATGATACCCTAGATTCTCACTGCTCACCAAGGCGATATGGACCATTGTACTATTTATGTAATTACTATTTATGTAATTCCTGTTTTGTCTGTTCTAACTTTATTGAAATCTATCACTGCACATTTAAGGGGAAACTGTATATTTTCAATGGAGGGCTGCTCTACCTATCTACAAAAAGAAGGAAGAATGAAAAAAGGGATATGGGGAGGGAAGAAAATAGATCCTATAACTAAGGTTTACCTTGTTGGAGTCCTGGTGTGGTGTTATGGGTTAATGCACTGTATTGCAGAATTGGTTTAACCACAAGATTGGCAGTTCAAGCTCACCAGCTGCTCCTTAGAAACCAAATACAGGGTCTCTATGGGTCAGATCCAACTGGATAGCACTCAACAGTAACAACAACATCTTGTTTTCCATTCCAAATAATTTCTCAGTCAAGTTTAACTTTATTACTACTTAAAACTGACAGAGAAAGCTGTTACTTCCTTCATGTTTGATACATGTGGGTTGAACATGAGCCACCTGAGTAAATGGATCAAGATTGCTGGGGGTCACTTTCACACTAGTGAACTCTAGAGTGTCTAGGTCACTCCTATGACAGCTTTTTGTTGACAGAATATGGAAACATGTGAGGTCATGTAAAAACCAGGAGCATTGTGGTAGAAGCTGCTGTTCCTGAGATAGGACAGTGGTATGTGATTAAAAACAAGGCCAAGACTCTACTCTTAGTCCTGCACTATGTGGCAATGTGTCTATGTAGTATACTACTTTCAATTTGGAGTCTTTTTTTTACCTATAACAATTGTACTTTAGGAACTACAAGATGTCATACTTTGATAAACCAGGGCAGTTCATGCTCCCTTATGGTGGCAGATGGCCAGAAATCACCTCCATTGTTTCTTTAGTCAGTCCATTTTAGACAGGACTTCAGAGCTAAAGTGCAACAAAACATGATTTTATTCATTTTAAAGTGCAAGGCACCAGCAACTAATATTTCAATTATTCATTAAAATTTTGTCCACAGGCTAGGAAAAGAAATACTTCTTGCTCTATGATAGATAATATTTATCCAAAGACACCTGAAAATGTCTATTTCTATTAATGCCAGAAATAAAATGAAGATGTCCATTATCATTTAACATTATTTGGAATTTGTACCCAATGAATTGTTTGCCTAAAAAGTAAACATAAGCAATTTGTAAGCAATTAGAATTAATGAAAGAATTATAGAAAGGTAGCTGAATATTAAGAATAATATACAAAATCAATACCACAATAACCAGTTATAATTCATTCAAGCAAAGATATATCATAGTAAGAAAAATCCTAACAAAGTGAAAAAAGTATCGATGTTTACTTAGGGGATGAAAAAAGAGAACCATATCACCCTTATTGGTAGTGGGTATTGGTGACTGGTGATTATTAGACAGACAGGGGCAAGTCTAGATGAGGAAGAAAAAGAAGCAAAGTCAAAGATGGAAGTTCTCAGAAGAATATTAGAGACTGGGCAAGCTAATTATTCAGAATCTTGAAATCTAGGCAAAGAAATTTCAATCTGATATAGAAAGACAGAAATAAATAAATCACAAGACCAACAATGAGGGGGGGGGGAAATGTTTGTGCTGCTGATAATTCAAAGTTCATTATCCCCTTCCTTTCACTAATTAATTTGCTATTATTTTTTAATGAAGATTAGATATTTCTCACAAATCCTATCAGCTGTTTCTGCTGGTTGAGATTACTTTCTTAAAAAAATTTTTGTTGAGACTCTACCAAATGTAGGGTATATATTAGTAACCAAAATTCCCTGCCATCTTAAAATGAAAATGTACTAAATTTTTAACTAAATAAACTTTGACAATTAAGAGTACTAGAGAGGTAAATGTACTTCTCAATGTTAAAATATTTGCATAGGTATAATAATTAAAAGTACCATCCTTAAGACTATGCAATCCGGTAAGTGGTAAAAGAAAGGAAAGCCAAAGATAATATTATCTTTACGAATTTTCGTATTGTGAAGGTGACAGTACAAAGAAGTGTAGTAATAAAGAATGAGAAGACTCTGACACAATTGATTACTTCATTGAAAAATTCATAAAATTAGAACTTTAATCACTAATTTTTCACTAAAAGTATTTCCATTTATACTATGTTGTTGTTGTTAAGTCAATTCCAAGTCATAGCAACCCTATGTAGGGTTTTCTAAGGAACAGCTGATGGGTTTGAACTGCCAACCTTATGGTTCCCAGTCCAATGCTGATTCTATAGCACCACAGCAGAAGTCTACATTTATACTATAGAAGTAAATATATACATGAAACAGTTTTTTAAAAGTTTTTATTGTGAATTGAGTGACAGTTTACAGGGCAGATAATCAGTTTTACATTCAACAAATCATATATTTTGTTTCATTACAATTATTTTAATCCCCTCCATGTACCATCAGTTAACAATATTTCACTCTATTCATTTTTTTTTTTTAAACACTCAGACATATATAATAATTTATACAACCAAAGGGCACATTCTGCAAGCGTGCCTCCTGGCCGCCAGATCTCAAACATGAAACCATCTTTAAAAGATAAGGAAATATTAAGTATTCTTCTGTTCTCTGGCTGGAGAAAGTATTTCAGAGGATAAAATAATTGAAGAAATATAAGAAATACAGTCAGATTAAAATATGATCTCTTGTACAAAACTTGAAAAAAAATTGTAATTTAAAAAAATCAAAAAGGAAAATCTAAGCAAATCATGAAAAACTGAGATTGATAATTAAGAAACTACAAAGCAAGCAGGCAGAATGAGTCACGAAACATCTGTGCTTTCATAATGAAATAGGCACTGACTTGTTAAATCCAAAGGACATGACCTGATGACCATAATCATAATCCCATATTCCAAGCAAAACACTGGATTTTTACAATTTTTAATTTACAAAATGTTGTTAGTTGCCATTAAGTCATAGTGACCTTATGAGTCAAAAATTATGCACACTCTAGTTATAGTCAAACCTCTGTTGGTTGCAATGTCTTATCAGTACATTCCACTAAAGGTTATTGCTGTGCAGGTGTGGACATCTGCAAAAAAAAAAAAAAAAATTGGACTGATAATCGAAGGAAGGTAAAAGTTTCTTTAAAAAAACATTATTGGTGACGAGACATGGATTCATCACTATGAGCTTAAGAGTAAACAGCAAAGTATAGAATAGAAACATCCTCAGTCACCAAGAAAAAGTTCAAAAGTCAACCATCAGCTGGAAAATGAATGCATACTGTTTTCTGGAGTTCTCAAGGGTCAGTATTGCAAGGCTCTCTGGGAAGAGGTTCAACAATCAACAGAATTCATTACAGTGAGAATCGCTAAGAACTGAAGCCTAAATTTGGAATTAAATGCAGAGGACTGCTATCCAAGGGCATTGTGATCTTGCATGACAAGGCAGGTCCACACAACTCTGCTCAGACTGTTGATACTCTGCAAAAACTTTGTTTTGAGGTGTTAAAGCATTCTCCCTATAGTCTGGATCTTGCTCCATCAGATTTTTACTAGTTTGGTCCCCTGAAAGCAGCCTTTGAGGATGAAGATTCATCTCTGATGAAGACAGTGGTGCATTCATGGCTCACACTCAGCCTAAAACATTTTAAAACTAGGGAATACAAAAGCTTGTTGACAGATGGACAAAGTATATTGAAAAGCAAGGATATTATGTTAAAAATGATATATTTGTCTTTTCTAAAAGTTGATTACAATAAATTCTACAGCAAGAGTCTGGATAATTCTTGACTCACCCTGGTATAACTAAATGTTAAATGTTAACTGACCCTTTGCTGTCTTCATGATCCATTTTCATGTTTGAGTCCATTGTTTCAGGTACTGAATATCACTGAGGGTGTCCTTAGTATATATTAAACCTCTACTTTACCAAACATGATTTCCTTTTCTAGTGATTGTTATTTAATGATGGCATGTTCAAAATACATGAGCTGTAGTCTCCATATTCATGCTTCTAAGGTAGCATTTCTTCTAAGATTTATTTGGGTGTGCTCTTGAAAATCATATTCAGTATTCTTCACCAACATCATTAGTTCTTCCTCTCTCTTTTCATTATTCAACTTTTGTATGCATATGAGGCAACTAGGTCAGATTCACCTTACCCATCAAAGTGACTTCTATGATTTTAAAAACTTTAAAGAGGAGTTCTATAGCAGAGATTTTTTCCAAAGTAAATATGTTGTTTTGTTTTTTCCTGTTGCTTCCATGGACACTGATGTTGATCCAAGTAGAATTAATTCATTTTTTTCTCCAATGTCATGACATTGTGTGGGATAAAAAAATAGCTTTTCCCAAAGTAACATATCCTTTCTTCTTGGTTCCTAGGAAATAAACGTTGGAGTAATTGTAATAACTTGGTCTGAGACTTATAGACCATATCAGAGGATTTGTACTGGTTAGTGGGGGCTTTTGTGGTTGTTGTTAGGTACCATCCAGTCAGTACCGACTCATAATGACCCTATGCACAGCAGAACAAAGCACTGCCTGATCCTGGGACAACCTCATAATTGTTGCCACGCTTGAGCCCACTGATGCTGCCATTTTGTCAATCCATCTCACTGGGGGTCTTCCTCTTTTTCTCTGACCCTCCACTTTGCCAAAGATAATATCCTTCTCCAGCGACTGGTCCCTCCTGACAATATGTCTGATGTATGAGGACGAAGTTTGGCCATCCTGGCCTCCAAGGAGCGCTCTGGCTGGCCGTTCTTCTTCCAACACAGATCTGTTGGTTCTTTTGGCAGCCCATGGCACTTTCAATATTCTCCTCCAACACCATAACTCAATTCATCCACAGTCTTCCTTATTCACTGTCCAGCTTTAATATTCATATGAGGTTATTGAAAACACCATAACTTGGGTCAGGTGCAACATAATCCTCAAGCTGACATCTTGGCTCTTCAACACTTTAAAAAGGTCTTGTGCAGCAGATTTGCTTAATACAATATGTTGTTTGATTTCTTAACTGCTGCTTCCATGAGTGTTGTTGGTTGATCCAAGAAGAATGAAGTCCTTGACAACTTCAGTCTTTTCTCCATTGATAAAAATGTTATTTGTTGGTACGGTGGTGAAGATTTTTGTTTTCTTTACATTGAGGTGAGATCCATACCAAAGGCTGTGGTCTTTGATCTTCATCAGTAAGTATTTTAAGTACTCTTCACTTTCAGCAAGCAAGGTTGTATCATCTGCACACCACAGGTTGTTAATGAGTCTTCCTCCAATCCTGATGCCATGGTTTTCTTCATATAACCCAGCTTCTCAGGTTATTTGCTCAGCATACAGGTTGAATAAGTATGGTGAAAGAATATAACCTTGTCGCACACCTTTCTTCATTTTAAACCATTCAGTGCTCCCATGTCCTGTTAGAACAACTGTCTCTTGGTCCATGTACAGATTCCTCATAAGCAATGGGGGCTAGACAGACCATAAAGAGTCAAGTGGGAGGCGTGGTTTACCCTATTACATAGTAATAGCCAATAAAAGTCTGGAATACAAAGGCTCAGATAGATTTCTGGTTGATGAAAGATATCCATGTATCTGAAAGGGTAGCATAACCTTTAGAATATGGATGCTCCACATTGAAAACCCTCCCAGGTGTCACTTGTGTGCTTGTTCTTATAACAATCCTGATTTATATCCTTTTGCTATAATAAATCTATAATCATTTAAGTGTAGTATTTTTCATGAATTCTGTTGAGTCATTCCAGCTAATTATCATAACCAAGGGGCACCAGCATGTGAAAAAGAGAATGTCAAGTGGACTCCTGAACATGAAGCTTATGTCTGCCTCTTTGGCAATCTGAAGGATGATGTCTTTGTACCTTGTGAGATCTGCCCTAGCTCCAGAAGTCTAGCATCAGAGGAGAGACAGTGCTGTGGGATCAGCTGTTGTCAGAAATGATGGGTAAGTGGGTAGAAAGGCTTGGTTCTTATATGTGAAGTTATACACAAATGCTTTTCAGTTCAGTTGTGAGGATTTCCTTTTTTATTTTGTTTCACAATCAGATGTAACCCAATCTGTTTATTGGTCTAATTGTGAGGATTTTTGTTTTATTCACATCAAGATATAATCCAAACTATATTTACAAAGTTAGCATGATGAAAGTTACTGAATGTAATAACATTGAAACATCTACATTTTTAAAGAAGATTTATATTCAGTAAAAGACTTAGAAGAGTCGGTGTGGCACCATTCTATAATCTGATTAATCAATTTGGTACAACTCTCAATTCCTTTGTGAACCTTATTTTAAAGTACTACTTTGTTTCACCATATTCTCCTAACTTAAATTAAGTTGGCTTCCTGAGTTATTTTACTCAAAACCATCAGTACTTTGTCGAATGTCAAATGCTCTTTATTTTTTTTCCTGAATTAAAAATGCTAACTCTTTTATCAGTACAGTGTTTTCTCTATATATGTTCACTTAGTTAATTAGGTAAAATATTACGTTTGCCCAACCCTTTTCCTAAAAGCAGAAAAAAACACAAAAAGATATTAAGTGGACTATCTCTGTCAGCAGTATGGAGTCACAGCTTGCTTTTCCAGACAAGGGTCTTTTAAATTTTTCCATCTCTCCTTATTTCCAGTTTCAGTCCAATTATGCTATATACTGGGATTCTAAGAACACATTACTTTTCACCATTATTTCTAAAATTGGACCTTCTATTGAATTTGCCAGAGGTTTTTTTGTTTTGTTTTAACTTCTTACACATTATCTTGCTTGGAATACAGAAGTCCTTTTATTGGACAACAGTTTATAATCAATATAAAAGTTATAAAATATAAAACATCATTTAATAAAGCAAGCATTTTCTCAAAGGACCAATGAGTGCTCTGTATAAAAATTAGAACAGCCCTTTAAAAAATCTTAATAAACTATTGTTAAGTCTCTTTCATTATTTAGACTAAAAATTCCCTCTAACTTTCAGAAGGATATATATTACAAAATGTATTCCCTGACTTTCTTTTCAAAGTAATTCTAGAAGATCTGGAGAAACATTTGTCTTAGAAGTTAGGAGGAACATTTTTTTGTAGAAAGCCACCTGCTTTGTTAAAAAGAACTGGGGTTTGTTCTTCTGCAAGGTAAACTTATGAGGTAAAAATGACTACATCTGCTCTGATTGCTCAAGTCTATTCTGCCCCTGTCACTGAATGATTTGCATAGTACCCTGTAGTGTGTTGCTCAATGTTTAACAGTCAACTCACCTTTTATTTGTTTGTTTTAAAAGGATAAAATTATTGATATATAGCATTTTTCAATTTCTATACTTTCCCACCATTGCCAATTTCAGGCTACCCACTTGACATCATTGAACACTAAGTTTGGAAGGATGCACTCTGGTTCTCACTAGTAGACTCCAACACACTCTTAAAGTGAATTCCTGAGAGAAAGATTTCATAAAGGTTTGGCTGAAAGGCATCTAGGACTGGTACCCAGACTTCATGTACAGGAAGAATCATATTAAGGGAGCTACCAGTTAGAAATTGGGATTGGAGGACAAAGACAATTGCCTGAGTACAAAGTTAAACAGATCGTATTGTAAAACATAGCCACTCATCTATAAGGTTGTCATACTGTGGTGGTTTGCATGTTACTGTGATTCTGGAAGCTATGCCACCAATATTTTAAATACCAATGGGGTCACCAATGGTGGCCAGGTTTTAGCTGAGCTTCCAGACTTAGACAAACTAGGAAAAAGGAGCTACCTACTATTTCTGAATATGTAGTCACTGAAAACCTTATGAATAATAGTGGAACATTGGCAGCACCAGAATACTGATTATTGATCCCATATGAAAAGCACAAAACTATTGTCAGATATGTTGTTATTAAGTGCCATTGAGTCAGATGCCTCTTGGAGTGACCCTGTATAGGGTTTCCAAAGAGCAGTTGATGAGTGTGAAATACCGACTTTATGGTTTAAACCAACCTTATGGTTGAGTGCTTATCCTAAAGGCCACACCAGCACTCCCCATTGTTATATATTTTTGTTGTTGTTAAGTGCTGTTGAGTCGTTTTCTGCCCATAGCAACCCTGTACAGGGTTTCCAAGGAGCAGCTGGCGAGCTTGAACCACTGACGTTGCAGTTCAAGCAACTTTGCAGTCTGACACATTAGCCCACAGCGCCACATCTGAAAATTACTCCTCAGGTTGGAAGCCACTAAAAACACCACTGGGAAGAGCTGCCTCCTCAAATTAGAATTGACTGCGATGACATCAGTGGAGTAAAGCTTTTGGTATCTTCATTTGCTGATGTTGCACAAGTCAAAATGAGGAGAAACAGCCATAAACATCCATTAATAATCATAACAGGGAATGTACAAAGTATGAGTCTAGTAAAACTGTTGTTGTTACATGCATGCTGTCTAGTCAGTTCCTACTCACAGTGACCTTGTATAGGAGTTTGAACTACCTACCTTCAGTTCAAACTGATCTTGTGTTCCAGTGCTTATCCTACAGCGCCACACCAGGAAAATTGGAAGTGGTCAAAATGAAAAGTAATGCATAAACATTGACATCATAGGCATTAGTGAGCTGAAATGGACTGGCACTGGACATTTTGAATCTGAAACTTACCTGTTTACTATGCCAGGAATGACATTTGAATGAATTGAAGAGAACTGGCATTGTGTTCATCATCAAAAAGAACATATCAAGATCTGCCTTGAAGTCCATGTCTGTGATATTATAATATCCTTATGCCTACAAGAAGACCAGCGAAGAAACTACTATTCAAATTTACACACCAAATACTAAAGCCACTAACAATGAAGTTGAAGAATTCTACCAACTTTTTCAGTTGGAAATTGATCAAATACGCAATTAATGTTGTTGTTGTTGTTGTTAAGTGCCATCGAGTCGGTTCCGACCCATAGCTACCCTGTACAGGGTTTCCGAGGGTGTAAATCCTTACGGGAGTAGAAAGCCTCATCTTTCTCCCGCGGAGCGGTTGGTAGTTTCGAACCGCTGACCTTAAGGTTTGCAGCCCGATTCGTAACCACTACACTAGGTATTGGTAATTATTGATTATTGAAGGGCAAAGAGGAAGGATTCACAGTCGGAAAATCTGACCTTTGTGATCAAAACAATACTGGAGATCACATGGTAGAATTTTGCAAGATCAATGACTTCCTCATTACAAATAGCTTTTTTAAACAATGTAAAAGGTAACTATACACATGGACCTTGCTAGATAGACTACACAGAAACCAAATTGAATACATCTGTGGAAGGGACAGTGGAAAGGCTCCATAACATTAGCCAAAACTAAACCAGGGGCAGACTGTGGAACAGATAATAATTGCTTTTATGAAAGTTAAGGCTGAAGTAGAAGGAAATGAAAACATGTCCATGAGAGCCAAAATATGACCTTGAACATATCCCACATGAATTTAGAGGTCATCTCAAGGACAAACTTGATGAATTAGACACTAACGCCAAAGATCAGAAGCATTATCAGATGATATCAAGAACATCATACAGGAAGAAAGAAAAAAGGTCATTAAGAAGACAAGAAAGAAGGAAAAGAACAAAATGAATGTCAATCTGTATGCTGAGCAAGTAATCTTAGAAACTGGATTATATGAAGAAGAACGTGACATCAGGATTGGCAGAAGATTCATTAACAACCTGAGATATGCAAATTATACAACATTGAGTATTAAAAGTGAAGAGGACTTAAAATACTGGTGAAGATAAAAGACCACAGCCTTTGGTATGTGTTGTACCTCAATGTAAAGAAAACAGAAATCCTCAGCAATGGACCAATAAGTGACATCCATATAAATGGATTAATGATGGAAGTTGTCAAAGACTTCATTTTGCTACAACAAACTATCAATATTCATGGCAGTGGTGGTTATGTGCTGTAGAATCGGAACCGACTCATAGTGACCCTGTACAAGTTTTCCGAGGCTATAAGTCTTTACCGGAGCAGAAAGTCTCATCTTTCTCCCATGGAGCAGCTGGTAGTTTCCAACAGCTGACCTTAAGGTTCGTAGCCCGATTTGTAACCACTACATTATAAGAGCTCCTTAGTCATGGTAGCAGTAGTCAAGGAATCAAACTTACTGCATTAAGCAAATCTGCCACACAAGACCTCCTTAAAGTGATCAAGAGCGAAGGTGTCAGCCTGAGGACTAAGTTGTGCCTGATCCAAACCATGGTATTTTCAATAGGCTTTTATGCATGTGAGAGTTGAGCAATATATAAGGAAGACAATAGAAGAATTGATGCATTTGAATTATGGTATTGGAGGAGAATACTAAAAGTACCATGGACTGCCAGAAGAACAAACAAATCTATGTTGATAGAAGTGCAACTATAATGCTCCTTAAAAACCAGTATGGCCAGACTTTGTCTCTCATACTTCAGATATGTTTTCTGGAGGGACCAGTCCCTGGAGTAGGATATCATGCTTGGCAAAGTGGAGGGGCAGTGAAAAAGCAGGAGCCCCCCCAATAAGATGGATTGGCACAGTGACAGCAGCAATGGGCTCAAGCATAGCAAAGATTGTGAGATTGGCCCATAATTGCACAGTGTACCATTCTGTTGTATATAAGGTCATTGTGAGTTGGTAAGGACTTGATGGCACCTAACAATGACAACATTAGAAAACAAAATTGTCTAATTGTGGTTAATTAAGCTGTCTGCTATGGGGACCAACCAGTTCCTGTAGAAAGACATCATGCTTGGTCAGTGAAAAAGAGGAAGACTCCAAAGAGATGGCTTGGCATTTTGGTAGCAGCAATGGGCTCAAGTGTAATTATTGTGAGGATGGCACAGGACCAGGCAACGTTTTGTTTTGTGGTACATAGAGTAGCGATGGTTCAGAGCTGACTTGATAGCACCTAATAACAACTGTAGGGTAAAGCAATGTACATCTTCCGATACCTCACCTGTGAACTCTCATTTATTTTATATCGCTCATTAATGCTTTAAGATGAATTTGCATTTATTCTTTTTTTTTTAATGTTTTGATTTGTTTTGTATTTTAGGGGGTAGATTGTGGAAGAGTGCTGAATTTGGCTTCAAGTTTGATTCAGGACTGAAACTGAGGTTTACCATGGTGGTAGAAAGTTTTCATGTTAACAGTTGTTTAGAAGAGCACAGAATGGGAGGAAGAGTGAGTGGGTAGAATGTATCCAATGAGGAAGAAGTAGAGAGGTGTTTTTCCTTTGGTATAGAAGTTGCAAAGAAAATTTTATGGATGGTCATAGAGAAATTGAGAGAACGAGCCAAGGGTGGGATGATGTCAAATGCATGAGCGCCATTGGATTTAGATACTGTATGGGCTAACCAACAATGTTGTAATATCATTGGCCAAGTTTTCTATGGGATCTTACTGCAAAAATGGATCCAATTTTTATGTACTCTGATATAGTCTTTGAGCCACATTTGGCTCCTTAAATTTAAATATTTAAAATGCCTTTTAGGCAGAACTTTGTAAATTGCAAACATTTTCTAAAATGATCTTCCAGATTTTCACCTGAGACAGTTTCACAGAAGAGCTAAATCAGACTCTGTAAGGCAAGATGTACACAGATATGATTTAATTCTCACCATTTTGTATACACTGAGAAAATTGTGACAGAGAAATGGAAAGGATTTTGCCACAAAGCATTACTTTTGACCAAGGACAGATAGATTTGGAAATAAAATTATGTTTTCAAACTGCTGATTCTGTGCTCTTTCTTTCAGACAATGTTTATTTGATCATCCAGGAAGCTCTTAATGCATAGAGGCTATCAGAAGTAAGCAAATAAAATGGATATGGTTATAGTTTGGTTATAAGCACATCGTTGAGAGAAACTTTATGCATTGGTCCTCTTCTGAATAGAGAAGGGAAATGAGGAGGATTGGATGGAGCTGTGCTCTGTGTGGTCCAGAGGACTTTTTTTGCAGGAAGTGTACCCTTCCGGCCACAGTCCTACCAGGAATCTTTCTTTCCTCTTATAGTAAAACCCTGTTTATAAATATACATGCATCTATATACAAACATATACATCCCTTAACTGTCCAGAGCAGCTCTGTATCCACAGAGATAAATACAGAAAGAAGGATGACAGAGACAGATGGATATAGTAGTATTTTAAATTTTTTAAGAAAACATTTGCCTGCTTTGGGGAGAAACAGTCAGTTCTAAGGGAAAGGAAACCTGTACTTAGGCTAAACTTCCTCGGGATTAATTATTACTGTATTTAAAATCCAAATTACTTGACCCATCATTAGTGGATAAGTGCAGGCCTGGGCATAAATATCCACTCTGTCCACAATAAGACAGGTATCCGAACCAAGTTCAAAGGGCTCTGGACTTGACCACACACTATTTAGGCATCTTTGGAGTTGTGATGATGACGAAAGGTTGCATGTATTCTGAAAGCCCAAGGAGGCAGCCAGCACAACCTCAGACTAATTAGCAGAAACCACAGGTATAACCAGCTGCTCGGCCATTCACGTAACCAATCCATGAGCCAGATGCCACTTTTGGAAAAACATACCTCAGAGCCCCTCATTGAAATTCCAACTATGAGGTTATAAAGAGTGTACTGTGTGAGCAACACAGCCATGGCTTGGGGCAATTGGGGCTGTTCTGTGAGATATAGTGAGAGGCTCGGCTCTACTTTCCCAGTGCCTGCTCATTGTAAACAGCTAGCTTAGTGTGCCTGGGAATACAGCATTAGTTCAGATGGCGGGGTTTTTATCCATGCCCAATTCCAGCTTTTCTGTATTCTGACTTGAGAAAGAAATGGATCGGATGGATATAAAATCTCACATGAAGTAAATGAATGTAGAAGTGTTTTATCAATAAAATTTCATTTACACCTCACATGCATATCACTTAAATGACAAAAGCGCATGAACACCTCGCATCTTCTTTAGAACATATGTCTTTTTTCTATTAATAAACAGAGTACAGACCTCAAACACTTGTGTACTTAATACGTGTTATTTGAAGATGGTGGCATTTGTTGACTTGAATTCATACACTTGGCTTACAAAGAGTTCTCTTTACTCTATCCTTCTTAATGTGGCTTCAAGACAACTACCACCTTCCCTCGTGAAAAAAAAAAAAAAAACACTGAATGATTTTCAATGGACTTTAATGTAATTTGGTATCATACCCTACATATGTATGTATAATGTACATTATGCATTCAATATTTTTAATATCTAAAAAATCCTATTTCAAGGTTGGTACATGGGTTTTTGTTTTAGCATTTTCTGTAGGTAAATCTACTCTGGAAAGCATCATTTGTCAACAAAACTAAATAGACCAAATCTCAAAACAACAGTTAGTTAGACTCTTTTGTAGTTCACAACAAAAGGTGGGTAGAGCATATATAAACTGTCATAATGACTATCCAACATCAAGAAGAGGAGCTCTTAAAATACGAAAAAGTAAAGATATGTAAGAAGAACAAGTGATTGAATGGTATAATTTTATAGGTTGCAATAGACTGGTAAGAGATAGCAACATGTTTCAAATAGTTTCAACTTGCCAGGATACACTGTTTATTCTTCTTCCTTTCCATTATAACCATACTGGGTTTCTGGCCAATGCATATTCCTTACTCACTACATAATTTCTCAAATTGTATCTTCCCAAAGTTATGACTTTCTGTTGCTCTAATTAAAAGTGTTTACAACTCATGACAAAGCAGTACTCTTAGGTATCTTGTCAATATATCAATATGCCCTGCTGTTTAGATGGTAAAAACAGTATTAAGGTTACTATAATAAATCTTTTCATCAAGCAGTCTTTATTCTTTCCATCTCTCTTGCTCACTTTGGCATGTAGTAACTACATATCCTGATGCTACAAGAATGGGGGAGATGAACATATGAACATGGAATGGTGTTCAAATAAGAAACTATACCATAAAAACAGAGATTGCACATAGTAAAAAGAGTGAGTAGTGAAACAGTAACAGGCAAATGGATAAAAATAAAATGTGTTAATATTAAACTATAGAAAATAAGGAGATATAACAAGGAATCCAAGTAAAAGAATAGGACAACTTCAGATGTTCAGATAGGTTGCAAGGCCAGTTAATGAATACTAAGAATGCATTCAATAATTCTAACCCCATATACGTAGAAGTCTTTGATTGTTAAGGTTTTGTGTCAAACTTGACTGGGCCAGGATTCTCAGTGGTTTAGCACTCGGAATATAATCATCTCCCATGATGAGATCTAATATAATGTAATCACTTCTATGATGCAGTCTGCTATGAGCTGTCAATCAATTGAAATGAAGTTTCCTTAGGATATGGCCTGATTCCAATATATTGGACATTCATATAGACTTGTTTGCTGTTTGCTGGGTCTGGATCTTGCATCTGACTTGGCCTCTGACCTCCAGTTTTTTTGTACTTGAGCCAGTGGCCAACTCTGTAACCTGCCAATCATGGGAGTCATCAGCTCTGTATTCTTATAGGCAGGACCTCCCTGCCTGCTCTCAGACCTGTCAATCTTGGTTCATCAGTCCTGCAGTTACATAAGTTAGAAGCCTCTAGCCTGATATCTAACCCACTTACTTGAGACTAACCACCTCTACCACTGTGTGAGCCATTTCCTTAATATAAACCTGTCTTTATGTATACATATATATGAATCAATGCTTTTGTATCTCTAAAAAACCCAGCCTAAGATAAAGTCGATATCCGATGTGCAAAATAAACAAACAAACTTTTAAATTTCTGATTGGTTCATAAAATAATACATGTGCATTTTAATAATTTAAGCAGCTCCGAGAAAGAGCCTAATGCTACTTAAAAAAAAAAAAAAAAAAAAATGCCTGTTACAAAAAGAGAATGTGACTTCTAGTGCAGATACTGTTGTATAGACCCATTTTTTCCTGTTCCTTCTTGCAAATCACAACTATAAATACTGAAACAGCATCAGGCAACCAAAAGAGTACTATGAAAGGTAATAAGGAGAAAGTAAACATGTTCAATGAAGGACTACCACAGTGAATCAATATCTTATACCTCTGCATCCAACAGAGGAAGGGTACTCAGACCCAGTGTTTACCAACACTAACAGAGGACTGCTTAACAGACTCATTACACTCCTGGATCAAACAAGAGCCCCTCTAACAAATGAGCCCAGAGCCATCAACAATAGGAGCTGATTGGGAGGATTGTCAATAATCAACAGCCTGATGAGCATTCTTCTTCACAGGGTCCAAGACTCCTCTACCCACCAAGAGACACTGAGTCAGGCAAAAAAACAAAACAACAACAACAAGAAAAAGAACCCAGGTAGACCAAATGACCTAGTTTGGGCAAAGCTTCTTGTCCTTTTGGACCTAAGGCTCTAATCCTTTGAAGAGAAATCAAAGAAGCCCCTAGGCACTGGTTGGAAGATCCTACTAAACTTTCAACCACTGAGAAACACCTGGAGGCCAGGCCTGGAGAAATTTCTTCTCTATTCCTAGGTAGGACTAACAGGAATTAGTGGGAACCCTTGGTACCAGATCATCCAAGAAGATCTTCAACATTGAAAATTAAACTCCCATTGGAACTATGGTGAACAAAATTTGGAAAGGACCCACATACTTACCTTGAATAGGCTGACTGAATGCCAAAATAAAAGATCTGAATGGGAGCCTGAGTTTCCTAACATAATAGACAAAAGTGTTCTGGATACAATAGAAAATGACTTCTTAAAGCAAGAGCCAAGATATTGCAATTTGAATGAGAGATGACAATTATCTGATATCAACACTGAGAGGAATCAAATGTTTGAATTATCTCATAAGAATTTTAAAGCAGTCGTTATTTAAAAAAAAAAAATTCAAAAATCAAATCCAAATATACTTTAAACGAAAGAAAAAAATAGGAAAACCTCACCAAAGGAATTAAATTATACAAAAGAACCAAATGAAAATTAAAGAATTGAAAAAAATATATAATAACAAGAATTAAAAAAACACTCACAGGATATATTAAATATTACTTTTGTTAAGCACTTTTGAATCAGTTACAACTCATAGTGACCCTGTATAGGGTTTCTGAGTTGTGGTTGGGTGTGAACCACCAACCTTGTGATTAGTAGTCTAGTGCTTATCTTACAGTGCCACAACAAGACTCCACATATATTAAATAGTAGATTGTAAAGAACAAGATAGATTTGTTAAATTTGAGGACAGACGTTAGAATTCACTCAATCTAAGAGAAAACAGACTGGGGGGAGAAAGCAAACCCACGTAAAACATAAAACAGAGAATTAGGGACCTATGGAGAATACCAAAAGAGTCAACATTTATAAGTCCCATATAAAAAGGAAAAATAGCGGGTCTGAAGAAATACTTTAAGCAAAAAAATATTTCCTAAATTTACTTAAAAAAAACACCCTACAAATGAAAAAAACTGGGTGACCCAAACAGGATTTGTTATTGTTATTAGGCGCCATCGAGTGGGTACTGACCCATAGCGACCTTATTCACAACAGAATGAAACACGGCCCAGTATTGGGCCAACTTCACTAATGTTGCCACTCTTGAATCCATCAATGCTGCCACTTGGCCAATCCATCTTGTTGGGGGTCTTCCTCTTTTTCTCTGACCCTCTACCTTACCAAACATGATATCCTTCTCCAGTGACTGGTCCCTCCTGACAATATGTCTGAAGTATGAGAGACGAAGTTTGGCTATCTTAGCCTCTAAGGAGCACTCTGGCTGCACTTCTTCCAAAACAGATCTATTGGTTCTTTTGGCAGCCCATGGCACTTTCAATATTCTCCTCCAACACCATAACTCAAAAGCATCAATTCTTCTGTTATCTTCCTTATTCACTGTCTAGCTTTCACATGCAATGAGGTTATTGAAAATACCATGGTTTGGGTCAGGCACACCTTAGTCCTCAAGCTGACATCTTTGCTCTTCAACACTTTAAAAACATCCTGTGCAGTAGATTTGCCCAAATCTTTTGGTTTCTTGACTACTGCTTCTGCGAGTGTTGTAGTTGATCCAAGAAGAATGAAGTCCTTGACAACTTCAATCTTTTCTCCATTGATAAGAATGTTGTTTATTGATCCAGTGGTGAGGATTTTTGTTTTCTTTACATTGAGATGTAATCCACACAGAAGGCTGTGCTCTTTGATCTTCAGCTGTAAATGTTTTAAGTCCTCTTCACTTTCAGCAAGCAAGGTTGTATCATCTACATGTCACAGGGTATTAATGAGTCTTCCTCCAGTCCTGATGCTACATTTTTCTTCATAGAACCCAGCTTCTCGGATTATTTGCTCAGCATATAGGTTGAATAAATATGGTGAAAGAATACAACCTTGTTGCACACCTTTCTTAATTTTAAAATATTCGGTGTTCACATGTTCTGTTCTAATAACTGCTTCTTGGTCCAGATACAGATTCCTTATGAGCACAATTAAGTGTTCTGGAATACTCATACTTCGCAATGTTGTCCATAGCTTGTCATGATCCACACAATCGAAAGCATTTGCATAGTCAATAAAGCATAGGTAAACATCTTTCTGATATGCTTTCAGCCAAAATCCATCGCACATCAGCAATGATATCCCTTGTTCCACAGCCTCTTCTGAATCTAGCTTAAACCTCTGCAAGTTCTCTGTTAATGTATGATTGTAGCCATTTTTATATTACCTTTAGCAAAACTTTACTCACATGGGATATCAAAGAGATTGTCTGATGATTTCTGCATTCTGTTGGGTCACCTCTCTTTGGAATGGGCA
>NW_006408708.1:1691201-1693900 GCF_000296735.1 Chrysochloris asiatica
ATAGTGGTATTAACTGGGCTTCCCTGAAGGCACATGGATATTATCCTATCACAGACAGCATTTTGCCTCATGACTGATCTGGATATGTTCTTTTTGATGATGAATGCAACACCATTCCTTTTCAATTTGTCATTCTCGGCATTATAAACCATATGGTTGTCAGATTCAAAATGAGCAATACCAGTCCATAATAATATGCATAATAATTAACTTTTGAAACCTAATGGCCAGGAAAAATCTTGAAAACAGCCCAAAAGTTACATTGTCATACTTAAGGGGAATTTCTCATCTAAAATTATGGAGGCCCTGATAAGTGACACAATCTCTTTCAAGTATTAAGAGGAAAGAAGTGCCCACTTCAAAAACTACAGTCAGCAGAACTATCCTGTAGGACCACCACTCATCTGTCAGTTTGCTGTATGGTGGTGGCTTGCATGTTGCTGTCATTCTAGAAGCTATGCCACCAGTATTCTAAATACCTGCAGGGTCACCTATGGTGGATAAATTTCAAATAAGCTTCCACACTAAGACAAACTAGAAGAAAGAGAGATGACTATTTCTGAATATTTGTTATTGTTGTTAAGTGCCATTGAGTTGGTTCTGAACCATAGCTATCCTGTATAAGTTTTCAAAGGAATGACTAGTGAGCTCAAACAACTGATCTTGCAGTTTAAATTGACTTCACAGTCCAGCACAATAACCCGTAGCACCATAGTCACTGAAAACATTCTGAATAGCAGTGAAACATTGTAAGCACCAGGATATTGAAACATGAAGATGAGCACCAGAATGTTGTGAGATATAGCACCAGAAAACGAACCCCTCAGGTTGGAAGACACTCAAAATATAACTGGGGAAGAGTCCGTCCTCAAAGTACAGTTGACCGTGATGATGTAAATGGAGTAAAGTTTCCAGGACCTTCAATTGCTGATGGGGCACAACTCAAAGGAAGGAAGAAAGCTGTAAAAATCCATGAATAATTAGAACATGTAATGCATGAAGTATGAATCTAGGAAAATTAGAGGTTGCCAAAAATGAAATGGAATGCATAAATATTGATATCATAGGCATTAATGAGCTGAAATGGCCTGGTATTGGTCATGTTGAACCTGGCAATCACATGGTTTATTATTCCAGGAATAACAAACAAAGGAAGAATGGCATCCTATTCATCATCAAAAAGAACATTTCAAGATCTATCTTGAAATACAATGCTGTCTGTAACAGGATAATAGCTATAAGTCTACAAGGAAGACAAGTTAATACAACTATTATTCAACCACTAAAGCCAGTGATGATGGAATCAAAGAATTCTACCAACTTTTTCAGTCTGAAATTCATTAACAACGCAATTTGAATATCTGAAAATTACTGGTGACTGGAATGCAAATGTTTGGAAACAAAGAGGAAGGATCAGTCATTGAAAATATGGCCTTGGTGATTAAACTGATGCTGCATATTGCATAATAGAATTTTACTAGACCAATGACTTCTTCATTGTAAATACCTTTTTTAAATAACATAAATGACAATTATACACATAGACCTCACCAGATGGAATACACAAAAATCAAACTGACTACATCTGTGGAGAGAGATGGTGGAAAAGCTCCATGTAATCAATCAAAACAAGTCCAGGGGCAGACTGTGGAACAGACCATCAATTGATAACATGTACATTCAGGGTGAAACTAAACATAATTAAAACAAGTCCACAAGAGTCAAAACATGACCTTGAACATAACCCACTTTAACTTAATCTCAAGAACAGATTTGATGGATTAGATACTAATGGCCAAAGACCAGAAGAGTTGTGGGATGACATCAAGATCCTCACACAAGAAGAAAGCTAGGGGGCTTTAAGTAGGCAAGAAAGAAGAAAAAGACCAAAATGGTAGTCAGAAGAGACTCTGAAACTTGCTTTCCAGAGTAGAGATGCCAATGCAAGTGGAAGAAATGAGAAGGTAAAAGAGCTGAAAGAAAATTTCAAAGGGCAGTTTGAGAAGACAAAGTCAAATATTATAATGAAACATGAAATATGGAGTTAGAAGGCTAAAAGAGAAGAACATGCTCAGCATTTCTCAAATTGGAAGAAATGATGGAAATACCTTGTCATGCATTATTGAAGGATTCCATGGGCAAAATACTGAATGATGCAGAAAGCATCAAAAGAAGATGGAAGGAATAAAGGGTCACTGTAATAAAAATAAATGGACGATGATTAACCATTTTGAGAGGTAGTATATAATCAAGAGCCCATGATACTGAAGGAAGTGTACCAAGATACACTGAAGACATTGGCAAAGAATAAGGCTCTGGGAATTGATGGAATACAAAATGATATCTTTCAACAAGCTGATGAAGCACTGGAGGCACTCATTTATCTGTGCCAAAGAAATTTGAAAGAGAGTTATCTGGCCAACTGATTGGAAGACATCCATACTTGTGTGTATCACAAAGAAAGCTGACCCAACAGAATGCAGAAATCATCAAACAATATCATTAATATTGCATGCAGGTAAATTTTTGGTTAAGATTATTTTTAAATGGCTGCAATAGTTCATTAACAGGGAACATACAGAGGTTCAAGCCAGATTTAGACGAGGATGTGGATCAAGGGATATCACTGCTGACGTCAAATGGCTCTTGACTGAAAGTAGAGAATATCAGACAGATGTTTACCTGTGTTTTATTGACTC
>NW_006408708.1:1694265-1696631 GCF_000296735.1 Chrysochloris asiatica
ACTTAAGGATTCAGGTCAAAGACCACAGCTGTCTATATGGGTTGTACCTCAATGTAACACAAATAAAAATCCTCACCACTGAGCCAATAAACAGCATCTAGGTAAATGGAGAAATGATTGAAGTTGTCAAAGACTTCATTTTGCTCATGTCAACCATCAACACTCATGGGAGCAGCAGTCAAGAAATCAAATGATGTTTTGTGTTAGACAAATCTGCTGCACAAGACCTCTTTAAAGGTTTCAAGAGCAAAGATGTCAGTTTGAGTAGCAAGGTACATCTGACCCAAGCCATGGCATTTTCAATAACTTCATATGCTTGTGGAAATCGGACAATAAGTAAAGAAGACTGTAGAAGAATTGATGCCTTTGAGCTGTGGTGCTGAAGGAGAATATTAAAAGTACCATGGACTGCCAGAAGAACAAACAAATCTGTGTTGGATGAAGTATAGGCAGAGTGCTTCTTAAAAGCCAGGATGGTCAAACTTCATCTCACATGCTTCAGACATATTATCAGGAGGGACCAGCCCCTAAAGAAGGACATGCTTGGTGAAGTACAGGGTAAGTGAAAAAGAGGAAGACCACTGTGTGATGAATTGGTGCACAGTGGTACCAGCAATGAGCTCAAACATAGCAACAATTGTGAGGTTAGCATGGGACTGGGCAGTGTTTTGTTCTGCTGTGCATAGAGTTACTATGAATTGGTACTGACTTGACGGCATCTAACAACAACAATGTTCTGTAGGAATGAAGGTTAAATAAAGACATTCTCAGATAAAGGAAAACTAAAGAAGAAATTTGTTGTTATCAGACCTACTCTTAATAACTGTCTAAAGGAAGGATATGCTAAAATAAGAAATCTTAAAGTATTAGAAAGGAATGAGGCACAACAGAAAGTGTAGAAATATGGTACATATAACAAATAATCTTTTTCTTCATGAATGTAATAAATTGTAGTCGATTAAAGCAAAAATTATAATACCATCTGATAGCTATGACAATGATACTTAAAAGAGACCAAAATTGAAATGAGGTTCCCACACTTCTATTGAAGTGATACAATATTGATACAATTCTGGTAAGTCACATGTATATATTTTAATCCCCAAAGCAATCTCTATAAAAATTAAATAGATACAACCAAAAAGATGATAAATACAGCAAGTTGGAATTTAAAAAACTGTCTAAGTAATCTATTGTTGTTAAGTACTATGGAGTCGGTTCCGACTCATAGCGACCCTACACAGGGTTTCCGAGGCTGCAAATCTTTATGGGAGCAGAAAGTCTCATCTTTCTCCTGCAGAACTGCTGACCTTGAGGTTAGCAGCCCGATTCGTAACCACTACGCTACCAGAGCTCCTTAATCTATAGGAAGGCAATAAAAAAGAATCAAAAGTTAAATAAATGAGAAAAATAAGAGTAAAATGCAAATAATAAAATGCTGCACACATGTTAGTGTTAATACTTACTTGCCTTAAGTGTAAATAGTCTAAACATGCCAGTCAATGGACAGAAATTAATAGAGTGGATTTTTTTAAATGACTCAATATATGCTGCTTATACGAAACTCACCTCAAACTCAATGATATAAGTATGTTGAAAGTAAGGGGGAGAAAAAAATACATCAAGTAAATATTACTTTTTTTAAAAGAAGAAATGACTATATTAATATGATAGAGTAGATTTGAAAGCAAAGAAAATTAGAGAAAAAAGACAATACATAATGATAAAATGATCACTCAAACAAGAAGGCATAATAATATGAAATGTACATACACCAAACAACAAAGCTTCAAAATAAATGAAACAAAAAGTGATAAAGCTGAATTTTAAAATGCATTTTTCTTACAGTTTGTTTCTAAATGAGGACAATCCTTTTAATGTGATAATAAACTATTTTTCCAAAGTGGTTATTAAGTTAATGGTGTACTTTATATCTCAATTTTTGATTAGGTGACTTCTTGTCAGTTCCAACTCACAGGGACACTAAGCACAAGAGAAAAAGCACTGCCTGGTCCTGCTGTATCTATTGTTATGTTTAAACCCACTGTTGCTGCCACTGAATCAATTCATATCTTTGGAGTCTTCCTCTTTTTCTCAGACCCGCCATTTTACCAAGCATGATATCCTCGCCCAGGTACTGAACCGTCTTGACCATAGGTTTAAAGTATAAGAGACAAAGTCTCGCCATCCTCTCTTCTAAGGTGCACTCAAGCTGTGTTTCTTCAAAACTTATTTGTTTTTCATGGGTCACAGCCGATGGTGCTTTCAATATTCTTCACTAATACCTTAATTCAAATGTATCGATTATTTTATGGTCTTCCTTATTCATTGTCCAACTTTCATATGCATATGAAGTGATTGGAAAT
>NW_006408708.1:1697106-1699932 GCF_000296735.1 Chrysochloris asiatica
GCAGCTTGGATTTCTTCCATTAGTATCATTTTGATCTTGATCATATTCTCCCTTCTGAAATGGTTGAATATCAATCATTTATTTTGTGTCAGTAACTCGGTATATTCTTCCAGTCTTCTTTTGATGCATCCTGCTTCATTAAATATTTTCCCAGAGAATCCTCCAATATTCAAACTAGAGGCTTGGATTCTTGAATTTTTCTTCAGTTCTCACAGCTTGAGAAATGTTAAGTATGTTCTTCCCTTTTGATTTTCTAACATGTTTTGTTATAATACTTGACTTTGTCTTCTCAACTGTCCTTTGAAATTTTCTGCAGGTTTTTTGCTTTATCACTTCTTCCAGTGACTTAGCTTCTCTACTTCAAGAGCAAGTTTCATAGTTTCTTCTGACATCCATTTTCACCATTTCTTTCTCTTCTGTCTTTTTATGTATTCTTTTGCTTTCTTCGTTTATGATATTCTGAATGTCACCCCACAACTCCTCTTGTCTTCCATCATTAGTATTTAACACATAAAATCTGTTCTTGAGAATCTATCTAAATTTATGTGAGATATACTAAAGTCCAATTTTGGCTCTTATGGACTTGTTTTAATTTTCTTTATCTTCAGCCAGAGCTTTCATATAAACAATTAGCAATTGATTGTTGTCATAGCATAGACTGGGTTATTTAGAGAAGTAGAACCAGTAAAACTTACATATGTGTGTGTGTGTGTGTGTGTGTTTATATCAAGGAAATTAATCACAGAGTTGCAGAGGTGAGAGAATCCTAAATCTGGTTCAGATGAACCAAGATCAGCAGGGCCAATAGTTGGCAGGCAGATCCAGCTGGCAGGCAGACAAACAATTGGGCAGGTCACTGGCTAATGTCCAAAGAACTGGGATCAGAGAATGAGCCCGATGCAAAACCAAACCCAGAAGAAAGCAAACAATCTTTGCTTGAGTGTCTAATATATTGGAAGCAGGCCACATCTTAGAGGAAATATGCTTTCAATTGATTGGCTGCTCATAGTAGAACTCATCACAGAGTTTATTACATTGCAGTATATCTCATTATGGGATAACTACATCTCAAATGGCAAACCACTGAGAATCCTGGCCTACTCAAGTTGACACAAAACCTTAACTATCACAATCTTCCACAATCAGTCCAATATATTGTTTTTGTTGATAATATTGAGCTTTTTCATCATCCCTTCTCACAGATACATTTCATTTGATTTCTGTGTATTCTACCTGGTAAGGTTCCTGTGTATAGCTATGGTTTATGTTGTTGAAAAAAGTTATCTGCAACAAATAAGTCATTGGTCACACAAAATTCCATCACACAGTCTCCTGCAAGGCCATATTCTCAAACTACTGATCCTTCCTCATTGTTTTCAACTTTTGCATTGCAATTGCCAGTAATTATCAATGCATTTTGATTGCATGCTTTTTCAGGTTCAAACTAGAGAAGTTGATAGGCTCCTTGAATCTTATCATCTTTAACTTTAATGATTAGTGGACAATTTCAATAATAGTTGAGTTAACTGGGCTTCCTTGTAAAAATATGGATAACACCTTATCACAGAAAACTTTGTATTTCAAGACAGATCTTGAAATGCTCTTTTTGATGATCAATTCAAAACCATTCTTCTTTATTTAGTCATTCTAGGTATAGTAAACCATATGATTGTTTGAAACAAATTGGTCAATACCAGTCCAGTGCAGCTCACTAATGCCTAAGGTATTGATCTTCATATGTTTCACTTTATTTTTGAAGACCAATTTTTTAAGATTCATACTTCATACATTTCATTGTTTCCATTATTAATGGATATCTATAGTGGTTTATTCTAATTTTGTGTCATGCCACATTAACAAATGAAGGTCTTGAAAACTTTGTTTCACCCATGTAACTAAGGTGAACTCTAATTTGAGGAGGCAGCTTTTACCCAGTCATATTTTGACTGCCTTCCAACCTGGGGGACTTATCTCCAGCATTACAGCAGTCAATGTTCAACTGCTATGCTTAAGGTTTTTGTGGCTAATCTTTCAAAAATATTCTACTTCTTGCCTGAGTGAGTGGACACCCCCGACCCACACACTAGTGGGTCCTTCTGCCACGCATGTGAACAGATACTCTCATCCCAAGAGCCGGCACTGAACTGTTTTTTTTTGTTGTTGCTGTTTTTTACAGAAAAAGCAGAACAAGGAGAGTGGAAAGGGAAAGAGAGTTTAAAAATAAAACAGGCCAAAAATTAAATTAAATCCTGAGGTACAACATAACAACCAACAGTGGCATCTTGAAATCTCTCAGGCAGCTTTGAAGGCAAGAAGCTGAAAGACAACATTAAAGTCATACTCATATTAGGCTACAGATACATATTTTTTATTCTCTCCCTCCTCTCCCTTTTCTTTGATTACAGACTACAGTATCCAGTCTATTTTTTTGTTGTTGTTGGTTTGGTTGTGGGTTTTTTTCTTGTTTTTTTTTTTTTTTAACTGTTGATGTTTTGCTGTTTTATGCTCCCCCTTCTCCCTTTGGGGGACTCTTTCTCTCCATATATTACCCAAGAAGAGACAGAAACTGCTGCCATATAGTCAAGCTACAATCACACTCTAAAGCACCAATATTCAGGCAAGAACCAATACTAACTGCTATACACCAGAGAGTCAGACAACACCTGTGAAAGTTACTCTGAGTTAAGCAATAAGAAGAGTGAAAAGAGAAGCCCACATCTTGATTATATCTACCTGGAAGCAATCAGAAAGCATAAAAAATTCCAAAACACATCCTCAAGTATTAAGGCCACAGATAAACACTAAACATGTCCAAGAAGCAAAAGC
>NW_006408708.1:1708987-1709657 GCF_000296735.1 Chrysochloris asiatica
CCGAGGCTGTAAATCTTTACGGGAGCAGAACGCCTCATCTTTCTCCCGTGGAGCACCTGGTAGTTTCGAACTGCTGACCTTGTGGTTCACAGCCCGATTCGTAACCACTACGCTACCTACCTAAAAAGGGGCTACAATGTGTCCAGTGAAGGAGGCTTCCTGCGGAGCCTCTGCATTACATAAGACTATAGGTGGAATCCCGAACCACATCCAGAATCTTCTGAAGTGGGAAATTTCCACTTGAAAGGGCAAGCAGACCAGCCTGGAGCAGCTAGAAGAACAGAAGATACTTCTTGAAAGAAAGACAGGCAGGAAAAATACAAAACAATAACTGCAGTCCGACTGATTACTTTAAGAATAAGCAAGTTGCTCACCCAAGAGACATCAAGGCAAGTGGTTGGGTCCCCTCAGAGTAAACCCCCTTCCAAGACTAAGACCCAATGGGAATACACACTCTGATTGGTGACCCTGTTAGTCACTAATTAGGGGAAGTGAGGGAAAAACACCAATGAAGCTGCAAGTTAAACCCTACAATGTTCAATAGATTATTGTGAACCCGGGTGGAGACCTGGTCAACCAGCAATGTGACAAGACCTGGGTACTCTTGGGCCCAGAGTCAGTGACATATCCACAGAGGACTAGAGTGGAGAGTGAAGCGTCCAGCTGATAA
>NW_006408708.1:1711962-1718371 GCF_000296735.1 Chrysochloris asiatica
TCAGTAAATGTTTCAAGTCCTCTTCACTTTCAGCAAGCAAGGTTGTATCATCTGCATATCACAGGTTGTTAATGAGTCTTCCTCCAATCCTGACACCACAGTTTTCTTCATAGAATCCAGCTTCTCATATTATTTAGTCATTTTAAATGTCATATATTTTAAATGTAATACTTTAAGACTTTATTTGCATAATGCCACTAACTCTTTTTCGTAGAACTTTGTTTCCTTTGTGACTTTAATTATGACATTTTCTTCAACAGAGTTTGTTCTTTTCTTTCTTTCTTTCTTTCTTTCTTTCTCTTCAAGTGGGAGTCTCATGCGCTAAGAGTTGTAATAGTGTTTCTACTGTCCCTTTCCAGGTGGACTAGGCAGACAGGCTACACATACCCTCTACAACAAAGGTAAGAGACATCAGATGAAACTGATACAGATGATAAAATTGGAATTCTGAGATTCAGAGGAAAAGGTAGAGAAGTGGAGTGAATACTTACTAAGAGAAGAAGAATAAGAGTGGTAAATAAAAAAGGAAACAGAATGGTGAATGGTTGACTGGCTGATTCAGAGTGGCCATCTTGAACATTTGTGTGCAGCTTTGGAAACAGACAATGGACTGATGTCACAGATAAACACGAGTAACTAGAGAGGAGAAACCTGCAATTATTTCTTGTTCCCACATGCCCCTGGTTACCAGAGTTATGGATGCTGGATGTTCACCTCCTGAACATCCTCTACTCTACTAGATGTCAGACCACCTACCTACCAATGGTAGTTAGGTGCCTGGTGCTGGTGAGCTCTGCTTCTTAAGACCTGCTGAACTTGAAGAGCCTGGCCCTGCCCGCCCTAGACTAAAAGGAGCTCTCATAACCGGCTATCCAGCCCTCAGCTGCTCTCTGGGACTGAAAGATCCTAATTTCTACTACCTTTAAGGCCTTCATGAACAATTCTAAATTGGGTGCCCTGAACATAGACAACACCTAGTCCTACAGAACTCCATGTAGGGGCTAGGGCCAGCAATACTACCCTTTTATCCTTTTCAACCCATCCTCATGAACTCCTTAGCTGGCAGGAGCACACCAGAGTTTTCTCCTCTCTGGGTCCAGCCCCAGCCATAGAGTTTTCTTTTCATTGATTTTCTGTCTTTCGTCTTCTTCTCTTTCCCTGTCCTTGTTATTTAACTTTTCTATCTCTGCTTCTTTTCTTTTTTTTACCCTCTTTCTTTCTTTTTATTTCTATTTTTCCCATCCACAGTTTTATTTTCCTTTACCCTTTTTCTCTTTTTGGTTATTCTTTTTCTTACTACTGCCTGTGGTTTTCTTTGTTCTCCATTATCGTTTTCCATTTTTCACTGTTGTTTGCTTGTCTGATCATTCATTTTCTTCCTTACATATGTGTGTGCTTTTTTTTTACCCTTCCTGGCCCACCCAAAGAGAAATAGTAACCATGCCCGTACAACACAGCTACAACTGTACCCTCTGGAACCCAATCAATAGACAAGAAACAATATAAGCTCCTATATCACTTTATCAATGAAAGCCAGCAGCCAAACTCACTCTAAACTGAGCAGTATGAGCAGTGATCAGAGAACTTTGAATATGCTCCCATTCACCAAAAACTCAATAGACATATTTTTTTTGCTGTTGCTACTTGCTGTTCAGTCTGTACAACACATAAGGACCTTATATACAACAGGAAATAATGCCCAGTCCTGCACCAAACTCACAATCGTTGCTATGCTTGAGCTGATTGTTGTTGCCACTGTGGCAATACATTTTCGTGATGACTTCCTGTTTTTCGCTGACCCTCCACTTTACCAATTATGATGTCTTTATCTAGGGATTGGTCCATCCTGATAATACATATAAAGTATGAGAAATGAAATCTGACCATTATGGCTGCTAAGGAGCATTCTGACTATACTTCTTCCAACACATATTTGTTTGCTCTTTTGGCAATCAATGATATTTTTAATATTTTCCTCCAACATCATAGCTCAAATACATCAATTCTTCAGTGATCTTTCTTTATACTTTGTTCAACTTTCAGATGAAGCTATCGAAAATACCATAGCTTGGGTCAGATACAGCTTAGTCCTCAAACTCTAAGAAGCTGGGTTCTATGAAGAAAAACGTGGCATCAGGATTGGAGGAAGACTCATTAACAACCTGTGATATGCAGATGATACACCTTGCTTGCTGAAAGTGAAGAGGACTTAAAATATTTACTGATGAAGATCAAAGAGCACAGCTTTAAGTATGGATCACATCTCAATGTAAAGAAAACAAAAATCCTCACCACTGGACCAATAAACAACATTCTTATCAATGGAGGAAAGATTGAAGTTGTTAATACTTCATTTTTCTCAGATCAACCATCAATACTAATGGAATCAGCAGTCACAAAATCAAATGACATATTGCACTAGGCAAATCTGCTGCACAAGATATTTTTAAAGTTTGAGGAGCAAAAATTTCAGTTTGAGTACAGGTGTGCCTGACTCAAGCCATGGTATTTTCAATAATCTCATATGCATGTGACTGTTGGACAGTGAATAAGGAAGACTTAAGAAGAATTGATGCATTTGAGTTGTAGTTTTGAAGGAGAATATTAAAAGTGCCATGGGCTACCAGAAGAACCAACAGATCTGTATTGGAAGAAGTACAGCCAGAGTGCTCCTTGGAGGCCAGGATGGCCAAACTTTGTCTCTTATACTTCAGACATATTGTCAGGAGGGAGCAGTTGCTGGAGAAGGATATCATGCTTGGTACGGTGGAGGGTCAGAGAAAAAGAGGAAGACCTCCAGCAAGATAGATTGGCAAAATGGCAGCATCAATGGGCTCAAGTGTAGCAACTATTGTGAGGTTGGCTCAGAACTGGGTAGTGTTTCATTCCGTTGTGCATAGGGTCACTAAGAGCCAATACCAACTCAATAACACCTACCACCACAACAACAAAAACCATATTTTCAATGAGTGCTAGTGGCATAATGGGCTAGGCAGTGGACAGCAAACTGCAAAGTAGGCAGTTGAAGCCCATCAATCACTTCTCAGGAGAAAGACGAGGCTGTCTGCTCCTGTGAAGATTTCCAATCTCAAAAACCCTAAGAAACAGTTTTAACCTATGCTAAAGATTCACTGTAAAGCCATTTGAACTGCAAGGTTGGTGGTTGAAGCTCACCAGCTACTCCTCGGAAACCCTACACAGGGTCGCTATGGGTCAGGATCAACTCGACAGCACTTAACAACAACAAAGATTCACTATGGATTCCTGGTGTGGCATTATAGGAACAGCACTGGACTGTGAACCACAAGGTCAACAGCTCAAACCCACTAGCTGCTCCTTGAAAACCCTACACAGGGTTGCTATGAATCGGATTCGACTTGATGGCACTTAACTAAAACAGCATAGAGTTAGAATGAGGAGTAATTGCCTCAACTGCAGCAGGTTTGTGGTGCTATGGGTTAATGAGCTGGACTGTGAAGTCGGTGATTCAAGCTCTTCAGCTACTCCTAGGAAAACCTATACAGAGTCATTATGGGTCAGAACCAACTCGATTGCATTTAAAAACAATAACAAAACAGCAGGTTTGTTTTTTGTTCACCATATTTTCACTCAAACAATGCACACGTTATGTTTTTGCCAACTACATAATCCCTTCATACATTTTTGTAGGTGAAGTAGCATTTTATATGTGTGGGAATGTTATTTGTGAATGTATGGTATATAAGAAACCAAGTAAATGAAAAACCATGACAGTTATTAATTCCAGGACAGAAATTTTTAGCAAAAAAAGAAGAAGAAGAAAAGCAGTCATAGTATATACCATTGCTCAGCTATGAAAATATTTATATGGTTATAATAACGTAAACACACAGTATTGATCTAAACCAAAAATATAACTATATTTGGAGGGCGGGAAGATGTGGGAATTGTGGTGAGTAGAAGGCCTGGTGAAAAAGAGCTAAATCTTCATTTTCTATGGTAGGAATGCTTCAAATTGAAAACTCAAGAAATAGCAATCTAAGCATGTTATTTAACAAAAGAGTCAGAAATGATGGCCATTGGGGATGGAAAATGAGGCACAGTGGACAGAATACTGCACTTTCACATCATAAATTATGTGGAACCATGCAATTATATAAATGATGTGCATGTATAAATTCAATGAAAATTAAATTAAGTTTTCAAGTCTGAAATCCCATTACTAAAACAATCATTCAAACCAGGTGAATTTTCTGAGGCTTCTGTGAGAATTAAGTTTAGGACACTTTTGTTCCCTATGTCTAGTGTGTCATCTCTATTATTATTCCTATTGTGCTAGAGTTATAAGTGTAACACTTACACTGCATGTACCATGTTCATTATGAACTCAGTTAAGCCTCACATCAGTTCTATGACTTAGGAACTGCTATCTCAAATTACCAAAACAGAAGCCTTAAGAAACGTTCTAGGGTCATACAACTAGCAAATGAAGTAGCTAATAGTCATATTCAGGCAGAATAGTGCAAGAGCTTACGTTTCCTTGGCAGGAGGGCTCAGAATCCAGACCCAAGAATCACAAATTTTTAAAAAAAATCAAAACTCAGGTTCCTCAAGTCAACCTTGACCCCGTCAATCAGAGAAGAATTATGTTCCAAAGGATTTTCTATGTCTGACTTTTGGGCAAGTAAAATATCAGGCCTTTTTCCTAAGGCACCTGTGTGTGAACATGAACCCCCAACCTTTCAGTTAGCAACTATGTGCAATAACCATTTGCACCACCCCTAAACTAGAGCAAATATTAGATACTGAGCAGCCAGAAATCAAAACATGTTCATTGCAATTAATAAGATGGAATTTATGTGGAAATTGCTACATTTGGTCTTTGGACTCCTGATGTGGCAATGTAGGATCAGTACTGGACTGTGAACCACAAGATCAGTAATTCAAACCTATGAGCTGCTCCTCAAAAACCTTATACAGGGTTAATATGAGTCGAAACCAACTCGATGGCACATAAGAACACTAACAACATTTTGTCTTTAGTAAGTCTCTGTGACAAGCTAAGAACAATATGTACTGCAGAATATCTTATGTTTTGATTAATCATTTTCAAATAAAATAAAACAAAACACAAGAATCAAAAATGGAAGAGTTTAGTCAAAAATATGCTTACTTCTTGTGTGAGATAATAGATTTAGAGAGATGGAATTGCAAATAGCCACTAACTAATTCTCCAGGTAGAAGCATTCTAATATATTTTTAATCTACTCTACAAGAATCTTGGTGTGGCACTGTAGGATAAACAGTAGGCTGCTAACCACAAGGTTGATGGTTCACACACCAGCCACTCCACGGAAACCCTGTGCAGGGTTGTTATCAATCAGAATCAATTGAGGGAACATAACAACAACAACTTTCCAGGAATTATCTGAGTAATTCGATAAGATACTCCATCCCCCCACCCCCACGGTCCCTTTTTCCTATTCATGCCTGTGAAAAATGGTCTGTGGACCAAATCTAATTTCTTCTGACTTCACAAGGGAAAAGAAGGATCAAACTCATCAGCCTAAAGCTGATTCCTGAGGATGACTTCAGATATGCCTTCACCTTTCTATCTTCTTTGCCAATTCTGACACCAGCCATCGCTTTCATAACACTCTCTACATCTCTGTAGGTTCAATAACTCATTTCATTGGCTACACAGAACTCACAGACAATACTCTTGATTATGGAGTCTATTAGTAAAGCCAACAGGTTATATAATTCAGGATCAGGATACAGTTCTTCTGGACAGGAATGACTCTTCTCAGTCAAGCCTTCAGGCATGACTCCCTCTCAGCACATGGCCCCATGGTCTCTGCTGTGCTCAATGGTACAAAGCATTGTACCATGGTCCTTTAGCGTTGCCAATAATTACTCATAGGGCACTCTACTTTGCTATAAATTTCAGCTAAATTAAGAAATTTATATAAATTTATATACAGGGTCACTATGGGTCAGAACCAACTCAACAGCACTTAACAACAATAACATAAGAGAGTGAGAAAGACCATTAAGTTGTGTCCAACTCATGGAGACCATATATAGAACAGAACAAAACACAGGAACAGGTACCATGTCATCCTTACAACTTCTAGCATAATTATGTCAATATTAACCCAACCATTACACTGATTCATCTCACCAAGTGTCTCCTTACTCTCTCTAATAGTTAGGGTTCTATGTCAACTTGACTATGTAGAGTTTCGAGTGGTTTAGCAATTGAAATGTACTTATTCCCATGGTGATGAAACCTAATACAGGCATAGTCAAATCCTTGAGGGTGTGGCCTGCTCCCAATATACTGGACATACAGGAAAGGCTCTCTTTTTCTCTCCTGCTGCGGACCTGAGACTCTACATCTGTAAGCCATTTCCTAGATAACAAATTT
>NW_006408708.1:1718626-1733846 GCF_000296735.1 Chrysochloris asiatica
ATCCCTGGCTTTCTACATCACCAAACTTGAAGTCCTCCTCTAACAACTGATCCTTTCTGGTAATGTATCCAAAGTAAGTGAGTCAGACGATGTTCTGTTGGGATTTATTAGATTTTCAATGACTAATTTTCAGAAATAAATTACTCAGTCTGTCTTCCCATTCTGTCTTAATCTGGAAGGTCTGTGGAAACCTTCCCACCATGGTTAATGCTGTTGTTAAAAGATAAATTGAAACACAAAATTTGTGGTGTTTAATACTTTAGACAATTTTCAATTTAGTAAGCCCTCTTAATAATCAAAAAGGCAGCACAATGGGAAAAAGGGATAAGACAAGGATAGGAAATTCATAAAAAGAAAAAAAGGTCAATAAATATTTTTTGTAAATCTTCAACTTTAGCAAATGAATATAGTGAAATACTTCCTTGCTGCTATCCCTAGTATATGAGCAAAGTTGTTTTTAAAAATAGTGCTAAATGTTGTTACCTTTCTTGATTATTTGCCAGAAAACACTTTCCTGTCACATGAAAGTTGGAGATGTTTGTTTTCCTTCAAACTCTTGTGTGTCAGACATTGTGCTAACCAATAGGTAGAAAAGGTTCAGTAAAGCATGTGGACCTCTTCTTGTTGCTGTTAGGTGCTATCAGGTCGATACCAACTCATAGAGACCCTATGCATAACAGAATGAAACACTGCCCAGTGCAGAGACAACCTCACAATCATTGCTATGCATGAGCCCATTGATGCTGCCACTGTGCCAATCCATCTTGATAGGGGTCTTCCTTTTTTCCCAGCCCTCCACTTTACCAAACATGATTCCTTCTCCAGTGACCAGTCCCTCCTGACAATATGTGCAAAGTATGAGAGGTGAAGTCTGACCATCCTGACTCCAACGAGCATTCTGGCTGTACTTCTACCAACACAGATCTATTTGTTCTTTTGAGTCCATGGTACTTTCAATATTCTCCTCCAACACCCTAACTCAAATGCATCAATTCTTCTACAGTATTTCTTGTTCATTGTTTAACTTTGCTATACATAGAGGTTATTGAAAATAACATGGTTTGTGACAGGTTATTCCTCAAACTGACATCTTTGCTCTTCAACATTTTAAAGAGGTCTTGTGCAGCAGATATGTCCAATACAATAAATACATCATTTGATTTCTTGACTGCTGCTTTTACGAGTATGGATGGTTGATCCGCAAAATGAAGTCTTTGACAACTTCAATGTTGATGTTGTTTATTGGTCCAGTGGTGAGGATTTTTTGTTTTCTTTACATTGAGATGCAATCCATACCAAAGGCTGTGGTCTTTGATCTTCATCAGTAAGTATTTTAAGTCATCTTCACTTTCAGCAAGCAAGGATGTATCATCTGCATATTGCAGGTTGTTAATAAGTCTTCCTCCAATCCTGATGCCACATTTTTCTTCAAATAGTCCAGCTTCACAAATTATTTGTTCAGCATTCAGATTGAATAAGCATGGTGAAAGAATACAACTCTGGGGAACACCTTTCCTAATTTTAAACCATTCAGTGTTCCCTAACTCTGTTCACACAACTGCCTCTTGGTCTATGTCCAGGTTCTTCACAAGTTCAATTAAGTGTTCCAGAATATTCATACTTCGCAATGTTTTCTGTAGCTTGTCATGATCCACACAATTGAAAAAAATTGCATAGTCAATAAAGCACGGTAAACATCTTTCTGGTATTCTCTGCTTTCAGCCAAGATCCATCTGATGTCAGCAATGATATCCCTTGTTCCACGTCCTCTTCTGAAACCAGTTTGAACTTCTGGAAGCTCTCTGTTAATGTATGGTTGCAGCCATTTCTGTATTATCTTTACTGAAACTTTATTCATGCGGGATATCTATGATATTGTTTGATGGGCTCAAATATAGATCAAATTATTGACTTAGATAAGTGTGTGCCTCCAGTGTCTCATAAGTTTGTTGAAAGATTTCTCTTTGTATTCCATCAATTCCCAGAACCTTTATCTTTGCCAATGCCTTCAGTGCATCTTGAGCTTATTCCTTCAGCATCATTGGCACTAGATCATATGCTACCTCCTGAAATGATTGAACATGGACCCATGCATTTCTTTTTGGTACTGTGACTCTATATTCCTTTCATCTTCTTTTGATATTTTCTTCATCATTCAGTATTTTTCCCATAGAATCCTTCAATCCTTCAAACCACAAGTCAAGGTTTGAATTTTTTCTTCAGTTCCCTCAGATTGAGAAATGCTGAGCATGTTATTCCCTTTTGGTTTTCTAAATCCAGGTCTTTAGTATATTTCATTCAAGTATTTGACTTTGTCTTCTTGAGCTGACATTTGAAATTTTGTGTTCAGATCTTGTATTTCCTCACTTCTTCCATTTGCATTAGCATCTCTTCTGGAGAGCATGTTTCAGAGTCTCTTCTGACGTCCATTTTGGTCTTTTCCTTCTCTCTTGTCTTCTCAATGAACTTCTGCTTTCTTCCTGTATGAAGTTCTTGATGTCATCCCACAACTTTTCTGGTCTTTGGTCTTTAGCGTCTAATGCATCAAATCTGTTCTTCAGATGATCTCTAAATTCAGGTGGGATATATTTAAGGTCATATTTTGGCTCTCATTAACTTGTTTTCATTTTCTTCAGCTTCAGCCTGAGTGTGCATATGAGCAATTGATGGTTTGTTCCACAGTCTGTCCTAGGCCTTGTTTTGGCTGATGATAGGGAGATTTTCCATTGTCTCTTTCCACAGGTGTAGTCAATTTGATTTCTGTGTATTCCATCTGGTGAGGTCCTTGTATATAGTTTTCTTTTATGTTGTTTAAAAATATATTTGAATTGAACAAGTAATTGATCTTGCAAAATCCTATCATGTGATCTCCAGCATCATTTCTATCACCAAGATCATATTTTCCAACTACTGATCCTTCCTCTTTGTTTCCAAATTTTGCATTCCAATCATCAGTAATTATCAATATCTCTTGATTGCATGTTTGATCAATTTAAGACTGAAGAAATCAATAGAATTCTTCAATTTCATCATCACTGGCTTTAGTGGTTGGTACGTAATTTTGAATAATAGTGGTATTGACTGATCTTCCTTGTAGGCATATAGGTATTACCCTATCATAGACTGCATTGTGCCTCATGACTGATTTTGATATGTTCTTTTTGATGATGAATGTGACATCATTCTTCTTCAATTTGTCATTTCCAGCATAGTAAACCATGTGATTGTCAGATTCAAAATGGTCAGTATCAGTCACTTTCGGCTCACTAATGCCTGGGATATTGATGTTTATATGTTCCATTTCATTTTTGATAATTTCTAATTTTGCTGGATTCATACTTTGCACATTCAATGTTCCGATTATGAATGGGCTTTTACAGCTGTTTCCTGTCATTTTGAGTAGTAAGTCTCTAAGTGCAGGAACATAAATGTTATTGTAAGGAGCCCTGGCGGTGCAGTGGTTAAGTACGTCACTTCTAACCAAAGGTTAGAGGTCGGAACCCACCAATTGCTCTGCAGGAAAAGGATGATGTAGTCTGCTTTCATAAAGAAACCCTATGGGCCAGTTTTACTCTAGTGTAGTGGTTACAAATCAGGCTGCAAGGTCAGTAGTTTGAAACTACCAGCTGCTCCGTGGGAAGAAGAGGAGGCTTTCTGCTCCCATAAGATTTATAGCCTCGGAAAGCCTGTTCAGGGTCACTATGGGTTGGAACCGACTCAACGGCACTTAACAACAACAACAACATATCATTGTTATATGTCAGAATCAATTTGATGGGACTAGATTTAGTTTTGGTTGGGGAACAGTATTACAGATAGAAAGGGAACTACAATGATAACCTGTACTAATGTTTTTTTAATAGGTAAGAGGAAATTGATTGGAGGTGGTGATGATCAGGGAAGGTGATAGTCAGGGAAGAACATGGTGAAGGTCAGGGAAACTAATCACTAAAGTCCTGGTGTGGAACTGTGAGATAAAGCACTGGACCGCAAGGTCAGTTTGAACCACAAGGTCGGCGATTCAAACTCACCATCTGCTCCTTGGAAATCGTACACAGGGTCATTATGAGTTGGAATCAACTCAAAGACACTTAACAACAACAATCACTAAAGGCTACCAAGACCCTTTATCAAACTAACATAAATTACTAACTCCCTGTACAACTGAGGTGATATAAACAAAATTATTTGCGGGTGCTGGAATGCTAGATAAAAATCAGTGGTCCCCAAAGGATCTTAACACATGGGGTCAGGGCACAAGTAGCAAACTAGAAGGGCACATTCTTCAGACCTTCCAGTTAAGGCTCTTATCTGAATAAACCTCCAGAAAATGTTGCTTCTGCTCTCTCTGCCTCCCCCATTCCAGTTCCTGTTCACATTATCACCTTTAGTGCATGATTTACAGTGCCTGCTTTTAAAATGCAGATTTTCCCCCTAAGGTTTCATTGTTCACGTTTAAGTCATTAGACTTGTGGCTTCAATATATTTACAGGATATTCCAAATGGTCGCTTACCATTGTAGTTTACATACTGCTCAACTGCAGACTCTAAGCTTCAACCTTTTGTTCATTTTACACAAATTTAGTGATATTGTGTTGTAAAACTAAAGTACAACCAGTTCTTCTGTAGATTTATCTATGTTTACTTTTAAGAGCATTTTCTTTTCTTTCTTTTTGTGTTTATAGCTGATTTGAATACTATTGACTGCAATTGAGGGACATGTGTGTGTGTTTAATGCACAGTGAGACATTTTTAGTCAAAGAATTAAGAAGAAGTGCAACTGTATATAATTCTTTTCTTGGAACACAGTTCTAAAGGATGCTAAGAAGGAGTTTTGCTAAAGGAAAGGAAAATACAAATATAACAAATCAGTCAGTTGTAATTGACAGGTGTTAGGATTACAATGGAGACAAAAGACTGTACATTTTAGAGTTATTTTTTTCCTTTGTGTCTAATTGAAAATTTGCCTTAGTATAAGAAACCACAGAGTGGGAGAGCATCTACCCAAGGTATTCTTTTTACTATCAAAACAGAGTTTCTATCAGCCCTTGGCTAAGGGAGATATGACCTGGATGGAAAATGTCACAAAGCATTAAAACAAAATTTAATTTGGGGACTGCCCCAGTGTCTTCCCTCTTTCCTCCCACCAAAACATTGATTTACTGTGATCTTGTTTAGAATATTCCATGAAGAACACTGACAATGTGTTGGATTGGTCATGGTATGACTGATTTTCATGGCTGGAAATACAAAGGCCAGTGTTAAATGAGAGCCTTTATAGAGGCTTTGAACAGTAATAAATTCTGATGAAAAGTTTCCCACCCCTGCAGATCATCTTAATCTTTTTCAGGCATACACTGGATAGTTTATAGAAGAAGCAGTAGTCCTTTCGTGGCACCCAGAAAAAAACAAAATTAGTGACTTTCCATTAGGCTGAGAGATAAAATTCACCCAAATTCACAAAACTCTCTTTGCACTTTCATAAACCAAATGGAAAAATGTTTTTATCGCTGTCCTGATCACATGCCACTAAAATTGCCAAGTTTGCTATTTATGTTGTCTGCGTGTGCTTAAGGGTGAGCTAGAACAATAAACTGCCTTGTTGTGGTGGTAAAAGTGCTGTCAAGTCCATTCTTAATCATAGCCACCCTGTATAGGGTTTCCAAGGAGCGACTGGTGAGTTTGAACTGCCGACCTTGCAGTTTAAACCGACCTTTCTGTCCAGTGCATTATCCCACAGTGCCACACCAGGACTCCATAAATTACCTTACTGGGCATTTTATTTTACAGTGTAACCCAAAGCAAAATGACCTCTGCTGGATGAAAGAGTATAATACGACTTGTTTAAAGCAGAGAGAAAAAAAGGACAGAAAGATTACCTACTGCTGGCATTCAATAGAAAGTGAGTACCTTGTCATCATCAGGGTCTCCACGTATTCCAGCCCAGTAAAGTGCTAACTCTCCTTAGGATGTGATAAGGTGGCCAGGCCTGTTGTGAAATACTTCTTTGGTAGGATGTCTGAACTGACAAGCCATATAAAGAAGTGTTGCAAATTAGAAGCTTATTTCTTGTCAACATATCAGGGGTGGTCCCTTTTGTAGCCTAACAATCTGACAGAGACAAAGCCTTGACAGAAAAAGAAGCAGAGAAGTCTGGCTTCTAAATATAAGTAGAAAATGCACTTAATAACCTAATCTGGATTTTAACTTGTATTTAACAGACCATCCTAGAGTTGGTGAGCAGGGCATTTGGGCAGGCAACAAATTAATCAAAAAAACTACAGCTTTGAAGTCAGCCAAGTCAGTCTCCATGATCTACTAATGGTATGATTCAGGATCAGTTTCTTAGCCTTCCAGATTCTCAGGCACCTCTCTGCTTGTCTTAGGTTCTTAATGCTATTGTAACAAGCCACAAGTGGAAGGCTTTAAGGAACAAAAATTTATTTTCTTACAATTCCAAAAGCCAAAATCAAATCTACTACCACCAAGTTAATTCCCATTCAGAGTGATCCTAAATTGGGTTTCCAAGACTGTAAATCATTATGGGAGCAGACAGTCTCTTCTTGCTCCTAACGAGTAACTGGTGGGCTTGAACCACTGATTTTGCAGTTATCATCCCAACACCTAACCTACAGTGCCACCAGGGCTCCTTACAGTTTTGTTGTTGTTAAGTGTCATCAGTTGCTTCTAACTCATAGCGACCCTATTTAGGGTTTCCAAGAAGCAGCTGGTGGGTTTGAAACACCAATCTCATAGTTAGCAATCCAGTGCTTACCCCATGGCATCACTCCAGAACTCCTTACAGCTTTGTTGTTGTTAAGTAATGTCTACTCAGTCCAATTCATAGAGACCCTATATAGGGTTTCTGAGGAGTGGCTTAGTGGATTTCAACAGTCGACCTTGCACTTCAAACCGACTTTGTGGTCTAGGGCTTATCCTACGGTGCCACACCAATGTAAAAACCTAGAAATCTGATTTCAGGGCACCAACTTTCTGGAAAGGCTGTTTCTCCAGTTTGGGGTGAAGAGTCTTATTTCTTTCAGCTTCTGTAACCTGGGCATTCCTAAATTCCTTGTCAAGATCCTTACATGACATTTATCCTTCCCCATTTTCTTGTCTCTATGTCTATTCTGGAGTTCTGGTGTGGCACTGTGGGTCAATGTACCAGACTGCAAAGCCATTTGAACTGCAATGTCAGCAGTTCAGGCTCACCAGCTGCTCCTCAGAAACCCTATGTTGTTGTTATGTGCCATCGAGTAGGTTCCGACCCATAGTGACCCTGTACAGGGTTTCCGAGGGTGTAAATCTTTATGGGAGTAGAAAGCTTCATCTTTCTCCCACTGGGCAGCTGGTAGTTTCAAACCGCTGACCTTAAGGATGGCAGCCCGATTCGTAACCACTACGCTACCAGAGCTATACAGGGTCACAATAGGTCAGAACTGACTCGACGGCACTTAACAACAACAACAACATGTCTATTCTAGAAGTCCTGGTGTGGTGCTGTGGGTTAATGCGCCAGACTGCAAAGCCATTTGAACTGTAAGGTCGGCAGTTCAAGCTCACCAGCTGCTCCCCGGAAACCCTATACAGGGCTGCTATAGGTCAGAACCAACTTGACAGTACTTAACAACAACAATGTCTATTCTGCTTACACTGATATGGCCTCATTGATATAACAAAGAAAACCATGTTACAATCAGGATTATATTTATAGGTATAGGTTTAGAATTCCAACACATACTACTGGACACATAGTTCAATTCATAATTACACTGAATAAATATAAGGATATGTATTTCTCCACATTATGAAAACGATTAAATGAGACAATGAAAAGGCACACTAGTACAGTGCTTGGTTCATTCTAGACCTTTCTCACTTAGTCCCTTAATTTTGGCGCATCACAAAATCAGTGGTTCTAACACTTTCTATTGATACAGAGGATTTTATCTCTTCTCTACAGTTTCAGGCTATGGTATAGACAATTAGAGAGTGTGTTTACATGTTTTCCATTTTATTCTACATCATTCCCTGGTATGGGAATGGATCCTATAAATATTTTCACAATTTCCATTTATCAAGTATTTCTCTTGGAAAGGAAATTTCTATTTATATTACATACTCTGAATCATTACACACTGGTCAAAGCATGGCATTAATGTAATAAAATAAATTAAACACATTGCTTACAACTAAAATGTATGCATATGTTTAAGGAATAGTTTCCTAATGTAAAATTGTTGCTGTTGTTAGTTGCCACAGAGTCACTTCTAACTCATAGTGACCTTGTGCATGATAGTTTGAAACACCGCCCAATCATATACTATCCTGACAATTGTTATGTTTGAGCTCATTGGTGCCACAACTACATCAGTCCATTTAATTGAGACTCTTCCTCCTTTTCACTGACCCTCCACTTTACCAACCATGATGTCCTTCCGATCATGTATCCAAAGTATGAGAGACGAGGCATACTGACTTCTAAGGAGCATTCTGGCTGTACTTCATCCAAGATTTGTTTGTTCCTCTGGCAATCTATGATACTTTCAGTGTTCTTCAAGAGAACCACAATTCAAATGAATTTATTCTTTTACTACAAATAACAAAATTAATCGTGCAGAATAAGCTCTTTTTACTCAAGAAATAGTACGAAATATGTATAAATTGACATTATCATATTAACACAAGCTAGCTTTCTTGTTTCTGTCCAAGTGTTTCATAGTAATGAAATTAAAGAAATATTTAATAAATTAAAATATTGAAATAAGAGACTTCATAGTCTTTTTCTTGTTGCTAGCTGTCCTAAAATGGGCTCCAACTCATGGTGACCCATGTATACCTGAACAAAACCTTGTCCAATTCTGCAACAGTCTCACAATTGTTGATATCTTTGAATCCATTATTGCATAATCTCCATCTTCTAGCCACCACCTTTTACAGAAGAAACTGCGAGCCCATGGAAGTTATCTGACCTGCAGAGTGAATTAAAGTTGAACCAGGACACAAACTTGGGTTTCTCCTCAAAGCCTTTCACACTCTGAATTGCTGTTTCAGATTCCTGTAAAAAGACTCTTCAACTCTTACATTTGCCTGAAGTTTTGCAAATGTCACACACCACATGTTTTTGACATGACTCTCACAGAGATATTTGGGGACACGACGGGGATTGTTTTTGCAAAAGTGAAACCAGAAGATGACTGCTATGGAGTTGATGCTGTTGTGGTTAAATGCAATCAAGTCAGTTCCAACCCATAGAAACCCTCTATAGGGTTTCCAAGGAGCAGCTGGTGAGTTTGAATCACCAACCTTGTGGTTCAAACCAACCTTGTGGTCCAGTACTACAGCGCCACATCAGGAGTAACTGTCACTATTGTCAATCCCAGGAAGCATAAATCCATACAGAGAAATAGCTGATGATCATCCAGCCCTCTTGAGATTTCCCTCATTAGCTCTTCCACTGAATTGTGGCCTGAGGATTTGAAATACTTACTGATGAAGATGAAACACTACAGCTTTCAATATGGATTGCACCTCAACAGAAACAAAACAAAAATTCTCACAACTCGACCAATACATATCATCATGATAAATGGAGAAAAGATTGAAGTTATCAAGGACTTCATTTTGCTTGGATTCACAACCAATGCTCATAGAAAAAGCATTCAAGAAAACCAACAATGTATTTCATTAGGCAAATCTGCTATGAAAAACAAACAAAAAAATCTTTTTAAAGGATTAAAGAACAAAGATGTTACATGGAGGACTAAGTCATGGTATTTTCAATTGCCTCATATGCATATAAAAGTTAGACAATGAATAAGAAAGACTAGCATAGTGGTTAGAATCTCGGGCTGTGAACCTCAAGGTCAACAGTTTGAAACTACCAGCTGTTGCGTGGGAGAAAGATGAGGCTTTCTGCTCCTGTAAAAATGTACAGCCTTAGAAACCCTGTACAGGGTCGCTATGAATCGGAACCAACTCCACGGCACATAACAACAACAACATAGAGCAATCAATACATTTGTATTATGGTGTTGGAGAAGAACACTGCAAAACAAAATGGACTCCCAGACGAACAAACAAATCTATCTTGGAAGAAGTACAGCCAGCGTTCTCCTTAGAAGCAAGGATGGCAAAACTATGTCTCTCATACTTTGGATACATTGTCAGGAGGGGCCAGTCCTTGTATAAAGAGATCATGCTTGGAAAAGTGGAAAGTCAGCAAAACAGAGGAAGACTCCAATGAGATGGATTGACACAGTGGCTACAACAATGAATTAACAACAATTGTGAGGAAGCACTGGACCACACAGTTTCCCTCTGTTGTGCATAAGGTTGTTATGAGTCAAAATCAACTTGAGGACACCTAACTACAACAGCAACAAGAAATCCCATCAGAAATTATGAATTTCTGAGTTCTAAATCTGGCTTGGTCACCCATTTGTGTGGTCTGGGATACATTATTTAGAACCTTTCTCCATTTTAATCATAGAGTAAGAACTAAACTTGCATTATGAAGATGACTTTATTTACACTTAATAGGGATTCACATTTTCAAATTTGATTATCCCATCACCTATATCAAAGACTGGAGTGCTGGTGTGGTGCTGTGGGTTAATGCATTGGACTGCAAAGTTGGTTTGAACTGCATGGTTGGTGGTTCAAGCTCACTAGTCAATCCTCAGAAACCCTATATGGATTGCTACGGGTCAGAAATGACACGATGGCACTTAACAACACATATCAAAGACCACAGCCCTGCTATGGTGCTATAGGATAACCACTCAAACTCAGGTTGGTTTTAATTGCAAAGTCAGCAGTTCAAACTCACAAGCAGTTCCTTGGAAACCATATACAGAGTTGTAACTGACTCAATGGCACTTAACAACAACAATATATCAAAGATTAGCTGTGTGATTGTATCATCAAAACACAACAAGTTGGAATGCAGAAAACGATGGAACAAACTCTTCAGCACACTGCAGATAAAAGAACAACTTAATACTCAACATTCTTACAAATTATGCTATTAAAAATTAGGCACCAATTAGTATTAAAAATCATTTAAAATGTGTTTTTTTTTCCCTTTGTGAAAAATACATATATAACAAATTGCTTGCCTTTTCAACATTTTTTCATGTGTACAACTTAGTGGAGTTTATCACGTTGCTTAACCATTACTATTATTCCTTTCCAAATGCTCCCACCACCTTTAACAGAAGCTTAGTAACATCCAAGTCCCTCCTTGTCCCTCAGGACCTCCCACACCTGCTAACCACTAATAAACTATTGTCACTATATACATGACTATTCCAGATATTTCACTTAAGTGGAATGATAAAATATTTGTCCTATTGCAACTAATTTACTTTACCCACCATGTTTTCTCGGTCCATCCATGTTACAGAATGTATCAGGACTTCATTTCTCTCTATGGTTGAGTAATATTTTGTATGTATATATCAAAATGTATTTTATTCATTAATTTACCTGTTGAGGGACATTCAGGTTGTTTTCACCTTTTGGCTATAATGAATAAAGCTGCGAGGAACACTGGTATAAAATTATGTGTTAGTGTTTCTTCTTTCAGTTCTTTTGAGGAGATATGCAAGAGTGAAATTCTTGGATCATGTGGTGATTCTCCTGTGGTGCCACTGTAGGATAAACACTCAACTTCAAACCACAAGGTCAGCAGTTCAAACCTACCAGCTGCTTCTCAGAAACCCTGTGCAGGGTTGCTATGAGTTGAAATTGACTCAATGGCACTTAACAATAAAAATAACAAAGGTGATTCTAAGGTCAATTCTTTGAAGTATCAAAAAATTATTTTCAACAATAATTGTATGATTTTAAGATCTCACCAGCAATGGAAGAGAATTACAATTTCTCCATATCCTCACCAAAACTTATTATTTTATGATTTTTGAGTAGTCATTTTAGTGAGTGTGAAGTGAGGTGTCACTGTAGTCTCAATTTGCATCTTCCTAAAAGGAAACTATGCATATGGACCTCACGAGATATAATACACAGGAATCAAACATGTATTAAATCTGTGGGAGGAGGAGGTAGAAAACTCCAATATCATCAGCCAAAACAAGGCCAGGATCAGAATGTGGAGTAGACCATCAATTGCTCATAAGCAAATTCAGGCAGAAGGTGAAGAAAACTAAAAAAACAGTCCATGAGAGTCAAAATACTATTTTGAATAGTTGTTATGTTATGTGCTGTGAAGTCAGTTCCGACTCACAGTGACCTTGTACAGGGTTGCCGAGGCTGTAAATCTTTACGGGAGCAGGAAGCCTCATCTTTCTCCAGCGGAACAGCTGGTAGTTTCGAACTGTTGTCCCTGAGGTTCGCAGCCCGATTCATAACCACTACGCTACCAGAGCTCCTTATTTAGAATAGATCCCCCCTGAATTTACAGACTATCTCAAAAACAGATTTGGTGTATTAGACACCAATGGCCAAAACCAAAAGAATTGTGAAATGGCATCAAGAATATCAAACAGAAAGAAAGCAAAAGGTCATTACAAAGACAGAAAAGAAAGAAAAGTACGAAATTGATGTCAGAAGAGACTCTGAAACTTACTTTTGAGTACTGAGAAGCTAAAACAGATGAAATGAGTAAGCAAAAGAGCTAAACAGAAAATGTCAAAGGGCAGCTTGAGAAGACAAAGTCAAGTATTATAATGAAATGTACAAAGACCTGGAGTTAGAAAACAAAAGGGAAAAGCAAACTCAGCATTTCTCAAGCTGAAAGAAGAGAAGAAAAAATTTGAGCCTCAACATGGAATATTCAAGGATCTATAGGCAAAATCCACCACTGGTCTGTCAGTTTGACATACTGTGTTGGTTAGCATGTTGCTGTGACACTGGAAGTTATGCCACCAGTATGTTAAATACCAGCAGGGACAGCCATGGTGGACAGGTTTCAGCTGAACTTCCAGGCTAAGACACACTAGGAAGAAGGTAGAGACAGACTACTTCTGAATGTTTAGCCACTGAAAACCTTATGAACAGCAGTGGAACACTGTCAGCCCCAGATATTGAACATTGAAACATGATGAATAGTATCAGAATATTGTCAGATATAGTGCCAAAAGATGAGCCCCTCAGGTTGGAAGGCACACACAGTATGATTTTGGTAGGCACACACAACTCTCCTCAAAGTAGAGTTGACCATGATGGCACAAATGGAGTAATGGATCCACTGCTAATTGGAAGGTTGATGTTTTGAACCCAGCCAGGGCACCTGATGTGGTGCTATAAGATAAACTCTAGACAGCTAACCCACTAGCCACACCTCAGGAACCCTACACAAGGTTGCTATGAGTAGGAACTGACTCAACAGCAGCTGACAACAACAACAGGAGCTCCTTATGAGAGAGACCTGGTGATCTTCTCGCATAAGGATGGCTATTGTTAAGTGTTTTCAGTGACTAGCGATTCGGAAGTAGTTTGTCACAATGCCCAGGATCGAGCATTGTTTCGTTCTGCTGTGCATGGGGTCACTACGAGTCGGTTCCGACTCGATGGCACCTGACAACAACAACAATTGTTAAGTGGAGTCCTGGTGTGGCACAGTGGGCTAATGTGTCAGACAGCAAAGCCATTTGAAGTGCAAGGTTGGTGGTTCAAGCTCACTAGCTGCTCCTTGGAAACCCTATATGGAGTTGCTATGGGTCAGAATCGACTCGATGACACTTAACAACAACAAGAAATGCCTATCATATAGCCTAGAAAACCCTATGGGCAGTTCCACTCTGTCACTTGAATTTACTGTGAGTCAAAAATGAACTCAATGGCGTGCAACAGTAACATACTTATTCTTTAATATGAGAAACATACATTTTTCAAAATTTGTTGTTATTGTCTAGTCAGTTCTGACTCATAACATGGACCTCACCAGATGGAATACATAGAAATCAAATTGACTACATCTGTGGAAAGAGACTATGGAAAAGCTCCATATCATCAGTGAAAACAAGGCCAGGGCAGACTGTGAAAAAGACCATCATCAATCACTCATACTCAAATTCAAACTGAAGCTGAAGAAAATGAAAACAAGTCCATGAGAGTCAAAATATGACCTTGAATATGAATTTAGAGACCATCTGAAGAACAGATTTGATACATTAAACACTAAAGACGAAGAGCAAAAGAGTTGTGGGATGACATCAAGAGCATCATACATGAAGAGAGCAAAAAGTCACTGAGAAGACAGGAAGAAGGAAAAGGTCAAAATGGATGTCAGAAGAGACTCTGAAACTTGCTTTCCAGTGTAGAGATGCTAAAGTAACAGATGAACAGAAAATTTCAAAGATCAGCTAGAGAAGATAAAGCCAAATATTACAACAAAATGCAAAGATCTGGAATCAGAAAACCACAAAGGAAGAACACGCCCAGCATTTCTCAAGCTGGGGGAACTGAAGAAAAAATTCAAGTCTCAACTTTCTTTATTGAAAGATTCTCTGGGCAAATTATTGAATGATGCAAAAAGCATCAAGAGAAGATGGAAGGAATACACAGAGTCACTGTACCAAAAGAAAATGGTTAATGTTCACCCATTTCAACAGGCAGCTTGTGATCCAGAGCCAATGATACTGAAAGGAGGAAGTCCAAGGTTCATTGAAGGAATTGGCAAAGAACAAGGCACTAGGAATTGTAATAAAAATTGAAATCTTTCAAGAAAGTGAGGCACCACAGGAGGCAATCACTCACCTCTGCCAAAAAATTTGGAAGACAACTATCTGGCCGAATGATTGGAAGAGATCCATATCTGTGCCCATTCCAAAGAGAGGTGACCCAATGGAATGCAGAAATCATCGGACAATTTCTTTGATATCCCATGTGAGTAAACTTTTACTAAAGGTAATACAGAAACGGTTACAATCATACATTGACAGGGAACTACCAGAGATTCAAGCTGGATTCAGAAGAGGCCATGGAATGAGGGATATCATTGCTGATGTCTGATGGATCTTGGCTGAAAGCAGAAAATACCAGAAATATGTTTAAATGTGCTTTATGGACTATGCAAAGGCTTTCGATTTTGTGGATCGTGTAAAGCTATGGACAATATTGTGAAGCATGAGTATTCTGGAACACTTAATTGTACTCATGAGGAATCTGTACCTGGACCAAGAGAACATGGAAACACTCGATGTTTTAAAATTAAGAATGGTGTGAAACAGGGTTGTATTCTTTCAACATACTTATT
>NW_006408708.1:1735051-1741859 GCF_000296735.1 Chrysochloris asiatica
AAAGAGGTCACCTAGCTCACGGAACATCTCAAATGTAGAATATGGCAAGGCCATATGGTAACATGCCATTTCTCCTGTGTGTTAGCACTGATTGTTATAAAAATGGAGTAGATATAACCTAAGAACTACAAAGAAAGAAAATATTTATTCACAACAACTTACTATAAATCCTGATTTGGAGCTGTATGATAAGCATTTGACTGCTAGCCACATGGTTGTTGTTTCAAACTCATCAGCTGATTCTTTAAAACTCTATACAGGTTGCTATGAGTTAAAACTGACTTGACTGCACTTAGCAACTTAGCTATTTTTATTATAAATATTTATCTTTGATTGATTGATAAATTCACAATAAAGTAACAAATCAATTTTTTCTGAAAGAAACAAATACTATAGACAGTGCACAGATTACAATCCAGATCCATTCCTGAAGATGTTTCTAAATTGAATTTGAAAGTAAGTCAGAACACATACATACGTTCTTATTTGGAGGTGGTGGTTATGTGCCATGGAGTTGATTCCAACTCATAGCAACCTTGTACAGGGTTTCCGAGGCTGTAAAACTTAATTTAGTCTTACTTTAATACAAGAAAAGCATCCCTGGTGACACAGTGGATTAAGAATTGGCTGTTTGAAGACAGTCTACAGAAGAAAGATGTGCTTGTCTTCTCCTGTAAAAAGATTTACAGTCTTGGAAACTCTATCTAGGGCTATTTTGAATTGGAATTAACTCAATGGCAGTGAATTTTAGTTGTGTTTTACTACAATAACATAAAAAAGACTGTTTTAAAAAGATTGAAAAGCATTATGAACAAGTGAAAGTGATTGTGATGAATAATTTGTTGCATATATTTCTGACTGCAAAAATGCAGTTCAAACCTACCAACCAATCTGCATGAGAAAGATGAGGCCTTCTGCTCTCATAAAAATTTACAGCCTTGGAAGTCCTATACATGGTGGCTATGAGTCCTAATCAACTCAATGGCAGTGAAAGAGAGATAGGGGAAGGGGATTGGTTTAGTTGTTCCTAAGCAAAGGCAAATTTACCTAACATTAAAGGGCAAATAAGAGTTGTTCATAATGTGGACATTTCAAGCACAGTAATCCAACCAACGTGAAGGCAAAAAGAAATAAATTGTGTGGGGAAAAAATATAAGAGGTTTACTGTTTTTTAAATGATGTACCAAATATTATTTAGACAATTTTAGTATACTACAGGTTGCATTCCAACCACTCCTGTCAATTTGTCATACTATGATGGTTTGCATGTCACTGTGATTCTTGAAGCTATGCTACCAGTATTTTAAATATCAGCAGGGTCACCCATGGTGGACAGGTTTCAGCTGAGCTTCAACATGAAGACAGATTAGGAAGAAAGAGAGATGGACTATTTCTGAATATTTAGTCACCGAAAACATTATGAATAGTAGTGGAACACTGTCAGCACCAGAATACTGAATATTGAAACATGATGAAGAACACCAGAATACTGTCAGATATAGTGTTGGAAAATGAGCCTTTCAGGCTGGAAGGCCCTCATAATACAACTGGGGAAGAGCTACATCTACAAAGTACAGTTACCCTTCATGACCATTGATATCCCAAGCATTAGTGAGCTGAAATAGGCTGGTATTGGCCATTTTGAATCTGACAGTCACATTTTTTACAAAGTCCAGAATGACAAATTGAAGAGGAATGGTGTCACATTCATCATCAAAAAGAACATTTCAAGATCTACTTTGAAGTAAAATAGTGTCTGTGATAGGATAATATCCATAAGCCTACAAGGAAGACCAGTTTATACAACAATTATTACAATTTAGACATCAACTACTAAAGCCAATGATGATGAAATTATAGAATTCTACCAACGTCTTCAGTCTGAAATTGATCAAATATGCCTTCAAGATGCCTTGATAATTACTGGCGATCAGAATGCAAATGTTGGAAACAAAGAAGAAGGATCAGTACTCAGAAAATATGGCCTTGGTCACAGAAGTGATGTTGGTGATCACATGATAGAATTCTGCAAGACCAATGATTTCTTCATTGCACATACCTTTTTAAACAGCATAAAATATATCTATACATGTTAGCCTCACTAGATAGAATACACAGAAATCAAATTGACTACATCCGTGGAAAGAGATAGTGAAAGAGCTCCATATCATCAGCCAAAACAAGGCCAGGGGCAGACTGTGGAACAGATCATAGATAATCGCTCATATGGAATTTGAGCCTGAAGCTGATGAAATTTAAAACAAGTCCATGAAAGCCAAAATTTTACCTTGAACATAAGTTGATATTAAGTGCCATCGAGTAGGTACCAGCTAGGTACCTTGAACACAACCCACCTGAATTTACTGATCATCTCAAGAACAGATTTGAAAATTATATACTAATAACTGGATACCAGAAGAGCTGTGGGATGAAACTAAGAGTATCATACAGGCAGAAAGAAAAAGATCATTAAGAGGAAAACAAAGAAGGAAAAGACCAAAATGGATGTCAGAAGAGAGTCTGAAACATGCTTTCCAGCATAGAGATGCTAAGGTAAATTGAAGAAATTAAGAGGTAAGAGAGCTGAATAGAAAATTTCAAAGGGCTGACTTTGCCAAGAAGACAAAGTCAAATATTATAATGAAATGTGCAAAGATATGGAGCTTGAAAACCAAAAGGGAAGTACACCTCAGCATTTCTCAAGCTTAAAGAACTAAAGGAAAATGTCAAGCCTCAAATTGCAATATTAAATGATTACATGGGCAAAATATTGAATGATGAAGAAAGTATCAAAAGAAGATGGGAGGGATATATAGAGTCTCTGTGACAAACGAAATTATCAATGTTCAACTATTTCAAGAGGTAGCATTAGATAAAGAGCCAATGATACTTAAGGAAGTAGTCCAAAGTGCATGGAAGGCATTTGCAAAAAAAACAAGGCTCCAGGAATTGATGGAATACAAATTGAAATCTTTCAACAAACTGATGCAGTACTAGAGGCACTCACTCATGTATGCCAAGAAATTTGGAAGACAGCTACCTGCCAAATGTTTGGAAGTAATCCATATTTATGCCCATTACAAAGATAGGTGACACAATGGGATGCAGAAATCATCAGATAATATCAATAATATCACATGCAAATAAAATTTTTCTAAAGATAATTCAAAAAAAGCTACAGAATTATATTGATTGGGAGCTGCTAGAAGCTCAGGCAGAATTCACACAGGAATGTGGAATAAGGGATATCATTGCTGACATCAGATGGATGTTGGCTGAAAGCAGAGAATACCAGAAAGATATTTATTTGTGTTTTATTGACCATTCAAAGACTTTCTACTGTTTGGATCATGACAAGCTATGGACAACATTGCAGAGAATGAGTATTCTGGAACTCATTAATTTTCTGTCATGAGGAACCTGTACATACACAGTGAGGCAGCTGTTCGAACAGAACACAGGAACAACAAATAGTTTAAAATTAGAAAAGTTGTGCACCATGGTTATATTCTTTCACCATACTTATTCAATCTGTATGCTGTGCAAATAATTCAAGAACATGGATTATATGAAAAATAATGTGGCATCAAGATTGGAGGAAGACCCATTAACAGCCTGCAATATGCAGATGATACAACTTTGTTTGCTGAAACTGAAGAGGACTTAAAATATTTACTGATGAAGATCAAAGACCACAACCTTCTGTATGGATTCTATATCAATGTAAAGAAAACAAAAATCCTCACAACTGGACCAACAAGTAACATCAAGAAAAATGGAGAAAAGACAGAAGTTGTCAAAGATTTCACTGGACCCGGATCAACAATCAACACTCATGGAAACAGCATCAGAAAATCAAATGACATATTGCATTTTGCCAATCTGCTGTACCAGACCTCTTTAAGGTATTCAAGAACAAAGATGTCAGTTTGAGAACGAAGGTGGGCCTGACTTAAACCAATAGTTTCATATACTTGTGAAAGTTGGCCTGACTTTTAGTCTTGTGCTTCTGGAACCAGAGCTTCTTAACTTAACCTGGGTTCTATCTCACTTTCAGTGCTGACTTCAAAAGGATCTTACTTTTTTGACCACAAATTTACCTTAACTCAGAGCAGTTGGCTTAGCAATCAAACTTCTTTTAATTTACTGGAACTTGCAATTAACAAAACATAGAATATCCTGCATGTTCAGTTTGTAGTGCTTTCTATACAACTACAGGTAAAGAAAGCCAGACCTAGGTAAAACTGTGAAGAGGACAATTTGTTAGGAAGCCCTCAATCTTCCCATTCTACATCTTTTCCCTCCAGTAATTAGGAAACCTTTCTTTAGATTGAAGGTATCCTGTTCTCCATTCTCTCCAACATTCAAACCAGCAAAGACAATTCTATTGCTTAACAATTCTTAAGGTAATTTACATGAATTAGTGTCAGTATGATGTAGTTTTGTTGTTAAGTTCCATCGAGTCAGTTCTGACTCATAGCAACCCTATGCACAACAACGTAAAATACTGCCTGGTCTTGTGCCATCCTCACAGATGTTACATTTGAAACCCCTATTGCTACCACTGTGTCTATCCATCTCATTGGGGGTCTTTCTCTTTTGTTGACCTTTCACTTTACCAAAATGATATTCTTCTGCAGGGACTGATCCCTCCTGATAATATGTCCAAAGTATGAGAGTTTAAGTCCATCATCCTGGTTTCTAAAGAGCATTCTGGTTGTACTTATTTAAGCACAGAATTGTTCATTCTTCTAATCATTCATGAAACTTTTAGTATTCTTTGCTAACACCGCAATTCAAAGGCATCAATTCTTCAATAGTCTTCTTTATTCATTGTCCAACTTTCTCATGCATATGAGTCTATTGAAAATACCATGGCTTGGGTCAGAAATACCTTAGTCTTCAAACTGACATCTTTGCTCTTTAACCCTTTAAAGAAGATTTGGGCTGCAGAATTGCCTAATGCAATACATCCTTGATATTTTGACTGCTACTTCCATTACTGCTGATTGTGGATCCAAACAAAATGATAACTTCAATCTTTTCTTCATTTATCAGAATGTTTTTTATTGGTCCAATTGTGAGGACTTTTGTTTTCTTTACATTGAGGTACAATCCATACTGTAGACTGTAGTCTTTGATCTTCATTAGTAAGTATTTTAAGTCCTCTTCACTGTCAGCAAGCAAGCTTATAACATTTGCATATCTTAGGTTATTAGTGAGTCTTTCCCCAATCCTGATGCTACATTCTTTTTCATATAATACAATTTCTCAGATTATTTGCTTACCATACAGATTGAATAAATATGAAGTAGGAGACAAAATTGTGGATTCTGGAGCTAGTTTCCTGTGTCAGTTCACAGTGAAGCCACTTATTAGTCATGTGACCTTGGGCAAGTAGCAGAACACTTTGGAGCTGTATCTCCAAAAAGGAATGTATTCCAATTCTCTATCTACAAATGGAAATATCCCCTAGATAGAAAACAAGCAGGTCCATAGCTCATCCTGGCAGAATTATAAGTCAGGAAACAAATTGGAGGACCCTAGTCCATATTTTGGAGTCCTGGTGTGGCACAGTGGATTAATGCACTGGATTAATGCAAAATTGGTTTGAACCACAAGGTTGACAGTTCAAGCTCACCAGCTGTTCCTAGGAAACCCTATATAGGGTTGCTATGGATCTGAAATGATTTTACAACACTTAACAACAATAACAACAGACCATCTTTCCTGTCTCAAACCCAGGAGCTCTTTTTATTGGAGATATGAAGATCATATGAAGGGAAGACTAGAAGTTGAAGAGTGAGGAAACTAAACAAGGGGATGGATATGGGGGAAAAGGAATCAGAATCCAAGGTACTGTTAGAAATAGATGGATGTTGTCCACAGGACTTCCTTCTTCTTCTGGCGTTAAGATTTAGGAACTGTCTGATTAAAAATTCAAGGAAAAGCTTAAGTAAATAATAATTTTTATCTTTTTCATATTTTACTATATTCCTTTTAGAAAATGGCCCTGAAATTTTAGATTAAAAGTAACTATATTTATCTAAAGGGTCTGTTATGCTAGTGTTGGGAAACTGAATGGACAGAAAGTTCTGTTCTTCCCCACCCTTGCTGAATGCCAGCAAGGATGGGGGAAAGGGATTTGGGTTCATCCTACACATTATTTCATGAGGCTCAAAGACACACTGGGACCTCTGCCCAGCCAGGTGATGGAGGTGAAGAACCCAAGATTAGAGGAGCATAATTAATGATGAGCAAAAAAAATCAAGACCAATGATTCTCATTACTATTTATGAGCTAATATGATAAAGGAATAAGACAATGGCTCCATCAATCAGGTGGATTGGGTGGGGCAGGGATGTGCAGCATAAACTAAAGCAAGACCACAACGTAAGCAATCATGCAAACTGGCAATAGTCTGAAACCACAAAGAAGTCTTCACGTGTAAAAAGTACAAAGGGCAAAGTACATCATCTCTTCATTGTTTAAAGCCAAGACCACAACGTAAGCAATCATGCAAACTGGCAATAGTCTGAAACCACAAAGAAGCCTTCACATGTAAAAAGTACAAAGAGCAAAGTACATCATCTCTTCATTGTTTAAAGCCAGACAGTATGGGATCTGTTTAGAAACAGAAGTGATAACACAGCACATTGGAGATGTATAAGTCAGGTCTATAAAGAAAAATTTAAACTGAATCGTTTAAAATTAAGAAATATTTACACCAGGGTTGTATTCTTTCACCATACTTATTCAATCTGTATGTTGAGCAATAATCTGAGAAGCTGGATTATATGAAGAAAAA
>NW_006408708.1:1744269-1747247 GCF_000296735.1 Chrysochloris asiatica
ATCTTGCAATTCAAACGGCTTTACAGTCTGGAGCATTAACCCACAGCACCACACCAGGACTCCATATATAGTATATATTAATGCTGGTTGGTGGTTCAAGCTCACCAGCTGCTCCTCAGAAACCCTATACAGGGTTGCTATGGGTAGAAATCGATTCGACGGCACTTAACAACAACAACATACTATATATGGGTATTAAGCATTAAGCGTTAGCCTGCTATTCTCAAGTTTGGTGTTTCAAGCCCACCATCTGCTCAGTAGTAGAAAGATGAGTCTGTCTTCTCTAAGAAAAATTTGCAGGATGTGAAATCTTAAGAAGCAGTTCGACTTTATTCTATAAAGTGGCTGTTGAGTTGGAATGAACTCAATGGCCATGGATAGTGGATATTTTTGAAGTACCAGGAGGCAGTTGTTTGAACAGATCAAAAGAATACTGCTTGATTTAAAATCAGAAGAGGTGTACCTGAGGATTGTATCCTTTCACCATGTGATCCCATTTGTATGCTGAGAAAATAATCTGAGAAGATGAACTATATGAAGAAGAATGCAGCATCAGGATTAGAGGAAGATTCATTAACAACCTGCAGTGCACAGAAAACAGTTTTGTTTGCTGAAAGCAAAGAGGACTTGGAGTATTTACTGATGAAGATCAAAGACTAGAGCTTTCAATATGGATTGTTGTTGTTGTTGTTGTTGTTATGTGTTGTGGAGTTGGTTCCAACTCATAGTGACCCTGCACAGGATTTCTGAGGCTGTAAATCTTCACGGGAGCAGAAAGCCTCGTCTTTCGCCCATGGAACAGCTGGTAGTTTTGAACTGCTGTCCTTGAGGTTAGCAGCCCGATTTGTAACCACTATGCTACCAAAATTCCTTTCAATATGGATTACATCTCAACATAAAGAAAACAAAACTCCTCACAACTGGACCAATAAGCAATGTCATGAAAAGTGAAGAAAATATTGAAGTTGTCAAAGATTTCATTTTACTTGGATCCACAATCAACACTCAAGGAAGCAGCAGTCAAGAAATCAAAGGACGTATTGCATTAGGCAAATCTTCTGCAAAAGACCCTTTTAAAATGTTAAAAAGCACTATTCAACCAGCAAAAATATGGAGACAGACTAAATGTCCATCAACAGAAGAATAGTTAAACTATGGTGCATATGCACAATTGAATACTACACAACCTTGAAGAAGAACAATGATCTGCTAAACACCTCATCGCATGGATGAACTTGAAGGACTTATGATGAGAGGAAACAGTCAATCACAAATTACAAATATTTTATGGGACCAGTATTGTAAAAAGTCAAGAAAAAGTTTACATGTTAAAAGAAACAATTTATGATAGTTGCCAAGGGTAGGAAGGAAGGGAAAATTAGCCATGGGTTAGAGGGTAAACAAGTATTATCTTGGGTGGAAAGGAAGATAATATACAAGAAGAGGGGGCTAACAAAAGAAAGAAGATTGGGAAGGACACAAAGAGGAGTTCCCGACTTACAGGGATAGAGGTAAACACTGTTAACAAATAGTTAACAGTGGAGGGATTTGTAATAAATGAAATGTATGATTTGTTGAATGTAAAACTTATAATCTATTCTGCAAGCCTTCACTCAATTCACAATGACAAGTTTTTTAAATTAGATTAAATTAAAAATAAATAAATAAAAAGCTCTAACACAAAGATGTCGCTTTGAGTAGTACAATATGCCTTACCAAAACCATAGTATTTTCGATTACCTTTGTTGTTGTTTTTGGTAAGTACCGTGGAGTCGGTTCTGACTCATAGTGACCCTGCACAGGGTTTCCAAGGCTGTAAATCTTTACGGGAGCAGAGTGCCTCATCTTTCTCCCGCGCAACTGCTGGTAGTTTTGAACTGCCAACCTTGAGGTTAGTAGCCCGATTTGTAACCATTACGCTACCAGAGCTCCTTACCTTAGATGCATGTAAAAAGTGGACAACAAATAAGGAAGACTGAAGAAGAATTTAATTATGGTGTTGGTGAGGAATATTAAATATATCATAGACTGGAAAAGAATGAACACGTCTGCCTTGGAAGAAGTCCAGTCAGAATGCTCCTTGAAATAAGGATGGCAGGAGATCATCTCATGAATTCTGGACATGTTAGCTAGAAGTACCAGTCCCTGGAGAAGGATATCATGCTTAGTAAAATTACAAAAAGGAGGAATGCTCTGAACTCGATGGGCTGACATACTGGCTGCAACAATGAACTCAAGTGTTTTGTTGTGCTGTATGTACATCACTGTGAGTCTCAACAAACTTGACATCACCTAACCTCAATAACAACAACATTGCTGAAGCAAGGAGCCCTGCTGGTGCAATGGTTAAGAGATTAGTTCTTAATCAAAAGATCAGAGGTTAGAACGCACAAGTCACTCCATGGGAGATCATTATGGCCTCTGCTTCCATGAAGGTTACAATCTTACAAATGCTATAGGTTCATTATACTCTGTCCTATCAGGTGGCGTTGAGTCAGAATTGACAGTAACAGGGTTTGTTTTGCTTTCCAGCATTGTGGGAGCTAGCAAGTGCAACTTTCACATGCATATGAGGCAACTGAAAATACCATGTATTGGGTCAGGTGCACCAGACATATGTCTGGCAGCAGAATAGAAACTCTGACAGGATGTCTACTGTACAGTAGTAAAGCAGAATCCTTCTCTCTGGAAAATGTTTGTTTGTTTGTTTGTTTTATTTTGAGGCTTTAAATTGATCAGATGAAGCCCAACCACATTATAAAGGATATTTTCTTTATTTCGAGAAAATATCAGTTGTCAAAGATTTCATTTTGCTTGGATCTCCAATCAACACTCAAGGAAGCAGCAGTCAAGAAATCAAACAGCGTATGGCATTAAGTAAATTTGCCTAAGACCTCTTTGAAGTGTTAAACAGCAAAGATATCAGCATAAGGACTAAGGTGTACCTGACCCAATACATGGTATTTTCAATTGCCTCA
>NW_006408708.1:1748097-1750884 GCF_000296735.1 Chrysochloris asiatica
CACTTTCAATATTGTCTTCCAACACCATAACTCAAAGCATCAACTCTTTTATAGTCTTCCTTATTCACTGTCAAGATTTTGCATGCAAAAAAAAGATTTTGCATGCATATGAGGTTATTGTAAATACCATGGCTTGGGTCAGGTATTAGTCTTCAAGCTGACATCTTTGCTCTTCAACACTTTAAAAAGGTCTTGTGCAGGGTGTCTGTAGTCATGTGATTTGTTGTAGTGTAGAATTTAGCACATTATGTAGATTTACCTTTGATCCTCAAATTTTTTATACTTTTATCTTTTTCAGGAAGGATATTGCTCTTATTCTTCCAGGTAATAAACCATGTTTGTGGCATGCTTCCAGTCTGCTTATTAACATTGTAAACACACTAATCACTAATTCTCCACATGCAATATTACTTGCAAATATAATGATCCCAAAAGTCAAGACTAAGGTGAAACAGATAAATTGAGAATTTATAGTGATTCTTTTTCCTTATAAATTCTTTATAAGACTCAAATAAATAAGTGAGAAAAATCTTTAGCCTACTTATACCCTTTCCAGGTTGACATTGAATTATGAGCAGTTGGCAATGAGGTGATTAAAAGAAAAATCACTTTCATGTGTGTTTGGAATACCAATCCAACTTCCTGTAAAAACTGTTGCTGTTAGTATAAGACCTAAAATAGGTTTTACTCATTTAAGAGGTTATAATTTTAAAATTTATTTCTCAATATCTGGAATTTATGAAAGCAGCTCATTAGGTATCATTTCCACAATCCAAATAAAAATGGCTCATGAGGATTTTTCAAATTACTTCCCAAATCACTACAGAAGTAATACAATAAAGAGTTCAAGTCCTCCAAGTAGTTTGTCCTCAAAGTAGTTTTCCCATAGATTTGCGTAAATAACCTATAAAAATATCATTTCATTTTCTCCATCCTGTTCCTCACACGTGCCAACTAATAAACAAGGTCCATTTGCTCCTATACATCATTCCCTGAAACAATACTACACTGAACATTTCAAATCTTCAGTCACAATTTACAGGATAGGACGCAGATTCTTTTCAAAAATGATTGTGCCCCTAATTGACTAGCATAATACAAAATAAGAGGAGATATTAGGCCAATTCAGAAATGATAATGGATTTTCAGTGCTATATATAATATTTAATATTTAAACCTCCAGTTTTGTTGTAATGTGCCATCATAGCTATGTTTCTAACTCATAGAAACCCTTTGCACAACAGAAAGAATCACTGCCCCATCCTGTGCCATCCTCACAATTATTGTTACGCTTGAGCACATTACTGCTGCCACCGTGCTAGTCCATCTCATTGGGAGTCTTCCTCATTTACACTGACACGCCACTTTATCAAGTATGATGTCTTTCTCCAGGGATTGGTTCCTCCTGATAATATGTCCAAAGTATGAAAGACAAAGTCTAGACATCCTAGCTTCTACGGAGTGTTCAAGCTGTACATCTTCCAACAAAGATTAGTTTTCTTCTGGCAGTCCATGGTATTTTTAAATATTCTTCACTAACATCATAACTCAAATGCATCAATTCTTTATGATCTTCCTTATTCTTTGTCCAACTTTTACATGCATATGATGCAACTGAGAATACCAGGGCTTTGATCAGGTTCACCTTGGTACTCAAACTTACACCTTTTCTGTTTAACACTTTAAAGAGGTCTTGTGTAACAGATTTGTCTAATACATCATTCCATTCCTTGCTTTTTTTTTTTTTTTTTTAAGTTTTTATTGTGGATTGAGTGAAAGTTTACAGGGTAGTCATCAGTTTTATATTCAACAAATTATGCACCTTATTTAATTACAATGATTATAATCCCTTCCATAAGCCACCAGTTAACAATATTTCTCTCTATTCACTTATTCACTTTAGCTTTTTTTTGCTAAACACTTAGGCATATATAATAATTTGCACCACCAAAGGGCACATTCTACAAGTCTGCCTCCTGGCATCCAGCTCTTAGTCCCTCTCTTCCCATGAATCTAGAATCCTTAGCTACTCCCTCTCGCCATGTCCCCATCTCTGCCTCCATCTCTGGTGTAGCTGCTTCTCTGGATAAGGTCTCACATTCTGCTTGTTTTTCTCCCTTGATCCTGGGGTCCTTTGTGGATTGTAAGATTAATTACTCCCCTGTTTTTGTTACAAAACTTCTACCTTTACAATTGTGACAGCTGCAATTAGCTATGACAATAATTACTCACTATTGAGTCATAAGAATCTTAACCCCATCTCTTTTAACTAGACCCATCTAGTCAAGATGGAAAATATTCAGTGGGGACACAGTCTTCCCACACACATTATTAAACTAAACTCCCCATTGAAACCTTGTAAGCCAGTTACTTCATGCTTTTATCACCCCCTCATTTTAGGTAGCCAAGGTCTAAGTTCCCCATTCCTATCTACCCTGTGTGCAGAGGGGATAGCATTGATAGTTGATGTGAAGACTCCTTCTCTCTCTGTTTGTATTTAGAGTTATTACCTCCATGAGTACAGGTAAAGTTCATAAAATTTTAGCCATTTAACCTCGTTTCCTTTATCAAAAATTATTTTGTCCTTTTTTTAATCTGACCCAAGCCATGGTATTTTCAATAACCTCATATGCATGCAAAAGCTGGACAGTGAATAAGGACGACCGTAGAAGAATTGATGCTTTTGAATTATGGTGTTGGAGGAGAATGTTGAAAGTGCCATAGATTGTCAAAAGAACAAAAGATCTGTGTTGGAAGAAGTGCAGCCACAGTGCTTCTTGGAGTCCA
>NW_006408708.1:1752330-1753366 GCF_000296735.1 Chrysochloris asiatica
GCAGGTAGTTAATGAGTCTTCCTCCAATCCTGATGCCATGTTTTTTTTCATAGAATGCAGCTTCTTGGATTATTTGCTCAGCATACAGTTTGAATAAGTATGGTGAAATAACACAATCCTGTTACACACGTTTCTTAATTTTAAATCATTCAGTGTTCCCATGTTCTGTTCAAACAACTGCCATTTGGTCCAGGTACAGATTCCTCATGAGCACAATTAAATGTTCCAGAATACTGATACTTCGCAATGTTGTCCATAGATTGTCATGATCCACACAATCAAAAGCCTTTGCACAGTCAGTAAAGCACAGGTAAACATCTTTCTTTTATTCTCTGCTTTCAGCCAAGATCTATCAGACATCACTAATGATATCCCTTTTTCCACATCCTCTTCTGAATCCAACTTGAACCTCTGGAAGTTCTCTGTATGCTTGTAGCTGCTTCTGTATTACCTTTAGTAAAACTTTACTCACATGGGATATCAGAGATATTATCAGATGATTTCCACATTCCATTGGGTCACCTCTCTTGGAATGTGCGTAAATACGGATCTCTTCCAATCAGTTGGCCAGATAGTTGTCTTCCAAATTTCTTGGCATAGATGAGTGAGTACCTCCAGTGCCACCTCACTTTCTTGAAAGATTTAAATTTTTATTCCATGAATTCCTGGTGCCTTGTTTTTTGCCACTCCCTGTTCAAATTCAAGCCTCGACTTTCGTTATTGAAGGATTCTCTGGGAAATTTTTTGAATGATGCAGAAAGTCTCAAAAGAAGATGAAAGAGAACAAACAAGATGGCAGATCGGGTGGACATGCAGTAAAGGAGCTCCACCAGCAACAACACAAAATACCAGACCAAGCAGGCTCAGGGGCTGGTCCCAGAACTCTGAACCACATATAAAGGAATATTTAGAAGATTGGAAGGCTCACGGCTGGAGGAATTTGTGGCAGAAGCAAGAAATCTATTGTTTTCTAGTCTGGGATGCTCGGCTGCTCCAGGAGCCGCCATCTTGGGTGAGACCACATGGGGGAAGGATC
>NW_006408708.1:1756846-1788908 GCF_000296735.1 Chrysochloris asiatica
GCTGAGGACTCTAGATTCATCAACTAAGAAAAGAAGGACTAAGAACTGGTGGCCAGGAGCAAACTTGCAGAATGTGCCCTTTGGGGATGTAAATTATTATATATGCCTGAGTGAGTGTTTTTTTGCTTGTATGTTTTTTAAAAAGCTAAAGTGGATAGAGAGAAATACTTTTAACTGATGGTATATGGAGGAGATTATAATCAATGTAATGAAGCAAGTTATATGAATGGTTGAATGTGAAACTGATGATGTGCCCTGTAAACTTTCACTCAATCCACAATGAAAACCTTAAATAAAAAAAAATAAAAAAGAAGAAGAAAAAGAAGATGGAAGGAACATACAGAATCACCGTACCAAAAGGAAATGGTTGATGTTCTACTGTTTCAAAGGTAGCATATGATCAAGCCAGTGATACTGAAGGAAGAAGTCCAAGGTTCCAAGGATTAGAGCCCTTAAATTTGTCCCTATTTTTTAATTGAGGATCTTTATAATTCTGGGATTCACATTTAGGTCTTTAATCCATGCTGAGGTAAAAGTCTTGTTTCAGTCTTTTGCATATTGATTTCCAGTTCTGCCATCACCATCTGTTGAAGAGACTATGTCTTCCCACTCAATGTACTTTGGCCCCTTGTCAAAGATCAGTTGGCTGTAGGTGGATGGGTTAATTTCTGGATTCTCAATTCTGTTTCCATTGATCAATGTATCTTTCATTGTACCAGTACCAGACTGTTTTGACCATTGTAGCCATGTAGTAAATTTTGAAATCAGGGAGTGTAAGGCCTCCAACTATTTTCTTCTTCTTCTTTTTTTTTTTTGAGACATTGAATTTATTGGAGAGCACAGGTCAGTGCTACCAAGGTCTTCATGAATGCAGGGCCCTCCACTTTTCCAAGGGGCCATGGTTGGGAATGTATTAGACCCCACAGCCATCTGGGATGAGGCACTTCTCAGCCACCATGTCTTCAAACTCGTCAGCCTTGAACTTGGTGAAGCCCCACTTCTTGGAGATGTGAATCTTCTACGCCCAGGGGACTTGAACTTGGCCCTGCGTAGGGCCTCAATCACATGCTCCTTGTTTTGAAGCTTGGTGTGGATGGACCCTACCCACAGTGCCCTGGGGCTTTCCAAAGTCCCCTCGCATCCCTGTCTGGAGCCCGTCAGCCCCAGCACAGGACAACATCTTGTTGATGCGGATGACAAGGAACGGATGCAGCCGCACTCAGATGTGAAACCCATCTTTGCCACAGTTTTTCACCACGTACTTGTTGGAACAAATACGGGCAGCCTCCAGGGCTTCTGAGGAAAGCTGATTGTATTCATCTGATACCATGGGGCCACGGAGTGGGAACTCATCCCACTTTTTCCTTCTTCCAACCCAGGTTAAAGAATATGGATCTTGACATCAGGGTCATCTCGGCAGAAGCAGGACTTGGGATAGGGCTTGTTCTTACAATACCGGTAACACCGGGCAGGGCGGCGGCCCATGGCAACACCAGGATCTTTGTGGCATGCCGGAGGGAAAGAGCTTTTTCTTCTCCTTAAGTAGTGCTTTGCTTATTCTGGATCTTTTTATTTTCCATACAAAGTTTTCAATTGTTTTTTCCATCTCTCTAAAGAATGTCGTTGGAATCTGGATTGGGATTGCATTATATGTGTACATTGCTTTGGGTAATATTGACATTTTCACAATGTTAAGTCTTTCTATCCAAGAGCATGTTATATTCTTCCATTTTCTAAGTCTCTTGGTTTCTTGTAGTAGTATTTTTATAGTTTTCTTTGTATAGGTCCTTTGTTTATCTGGTTACATTTATTCCTAAATATTTCATCCTTTGGGTGGCTATTGTAAATGATATTGCGTTCCTAATTTCCTTTTCAGTGTTGTCATTATTAGTATAGAGGAATCCAACTGATTTTTGTATGTTGATCTTGTACCCTACCACTTTGCTGAGTCTTCCAATGAGTTCCAGTAATTTTTTTTGCTCAGTCTTTTGGATTTTCTATGTATAGGATCATATCATCTGCAAATAGAGAGCATTTTACTTCCTCTTTGCCAATTTGGATGTCTTTAATTTCCCTATCTTGCCTCATAGGTCTGGCTAAGACTTCCCAAAGTATATTGAATACGACTGGTGATAAAGGGCATCCTTATCTGGTACCTTTTCTCAGGTGGAAGGCTTTCAGTTTCCCTCAATTAAAAGTGATATTGGCTATTGGTTTTGTATATATGCTCTTAATTATAGTGAGGAATTTCCCTTCAATTCTTACTTTGTTGAATGCTTTTATCAAGAATGGATGTTGGATTTTGTCAAATGCCTTTTCTGCATCAATTGATATCACCATGTGGTTATTTTCCTTTATCTTATTTATATGGTGGATTACATTGATTGTTTTTCTAAAGTTGAATGATCCTTGCATCCCTTTTATGAATCCCACTTGGTCATGATGAATCATTTTTTTGATGTGTTCCATTCCTTGATTTCTTGACTGCTTTTTCCATGAGTGTTAAGAGCGGATCCAAACAAAATGAAGTTGTTAACAACGTCAATATTTTCTTTATTATCGTGATGTTATTTATTGGTCCAGTTGTGATGATTTTTGTTTGTTTGTTTGTTTGTTTTTACATTGAGGTGCAATCCACACTGAAGCTATGATATTTATTTTTCATCAGTAAATATTTCAAGTTATTTTTACTTTCAGCAAGAATAACTGAATTATTAACATATTGCAAGTTAAAGTTACATTCATTATAGTTCAGCTACTAAGATTATTTGCATGTGAATGCTGGATAAATATGGTGAAAATATATCATGATTGCATACCCCTTTCCTGATTTTGAACCATTCAGTATCCCTTTGTTCTATGTGAGTGACTGCCTCTTGGTCTATGTACAGATTCTATATAAACAACATTAAGTGTCTTGGAATGCTCATTCTTCGCAATGTTATTCATAGCTTGTCAAGACCCACATAGTAGAAAAGTTTTGCACAGAAAATAATACTCAAGTTCACATCTTTCTGGTTTTCTCTGTTTTCAGTCAATATCCATCTAACATCAGCAATGATTTCTCTAGTTCTCTGTGCTGTTCTGAATCCTACTTGAATTTCTGGCAATTCCCTGTACTATTTCAATCATTTTGAATCATCTTCAGCAACATTTTACTTGCATATAATACGAATGATATTTTTTTATGATTTCCCATTCCACTAGGTCACCTCTCTATGCAATAGGCACAAATACAAATCTCTTCCAATTGGTTGGCTAGGTAGTTGTCTTCCAAATTTCTTGGCATACATAAGTGAGTGTCTCCAGAGTTGCATCAGTTTGTTGAAAGATATTAATTTGTATTCCATCAATTCTTGTAGGCTTATTTTACACTAATGTCTTCAATTTTAATTTGTATACCATCAATTCCCGGAGCCTTGTTTTTTTGCCAATACCTTCAGTGTACCTTGGACTTTTTCCTTCAGTATCACTGACTACTGATCATATGCTACCTCTTGACATGAATGAACATCGAACATTTCTATTTGGTAGAGTGACTCTGTGCATATCTTGCATCTTCTTTTGATGCAGAAGATATAAAGGATACATGGAGTCACTGTAGCAAAAAAGTAATGATAGATGTTCAACCATTTCAACAGGTAGTATATGATCAATAGTCAGTGATAGTGAAGGAAAAAGTCCAAGGTGCATTGAAGTCATTGGAAAAAAACAAGGCTCCAGGAAATGATGGAATACAAATTAAAATCTTTCAACAAACTGATGTGTCACTGGAGGCATTCACTCATCTATACAAAAAAATTTGGAAGATAGCTACCTAGCCAACTAATTGGAAGAGAGCTGTATTTGTGTCCATTCCAAGGAAAGTTTATCTAATGGAATGTGGAAATCATTGGACAATAAAATTAATAACGTATTTAAGTAAAATTTTGTGAAAGGTAATTTAAAAATGGTTCCAAAGTACATTGACAGAGAACAACCAGAGGTTCAAGCTGGATTCAGACAAGGACATAGAACAAGGGATATAGCTTCTGATGTCAGATGGATCTTGACTGAAAGCAGAGGATACCAGAAAGATGTTTACCAGTACTTTATTGACTATGCAAACACTTTCATGGCTTTTTTTTGTGGATCATGACAAACTACAGATAAAATTGTAGAAAATCAGTATTCCAGAACACCAAATTGTGCTCATGAGGAACCTGTACGTAAAGCAAGAATCAGTTGTTCCAACAGAACAAGGGAACACTGAATGGTTTAAAATTAACAAAGGTATGTGCCAGGGTTGCTTTCTTTCATCATACTTGTTCAATCTGTATCCTAAGCAAATAACCCAAGAATCTGAATTATATGAAGACAAATGTGGCACCAGGGTTGGAATGAGGACGGCTCATTAACAACGTGTGATATGCAGATGATGCAACCTTGCTTGCTGAAAGCAAAGAAGACTGAAAATACATACTGATGAAGATCAAAGACCACAACCCTTGGTATGGGTGGCTCCTTAATGTAAAGAAAAGAAAAATCCTCACCACTGATTCGATAGAAAACAGCCATATGAATTGAGAAAAAAATTGAAATTGCCAAAGACTTTATTTTGCTAGGATCAACCATCAACACTCATGGAAACAGCAGTCAAGAAATGGAGCTACATATTGCATTAGGCAAGTCTGTACTCAAGACATCCTTAAAGTGTTCTTTAAAAATCGAAGATGTCAGTTTGATTATTAAGGTGCACCTCACACAAGCCATGTTACTTTCAATTACTTTATCTGCATGTGAAAATTGGACAGTGAATAAGGAAGATCATAAAATAATTGATGAATTTGAATTATGGTGTTGGAGGAGAATATTAAATATGCTTTGGACTGACAAATAGCATAACCAAATCTGTGTTGGAAGAAGTACAGTCAGAATGCTCCTTTGAAGCCAGAATGGACAGACTTCATCTTTCATACATTGTCCATATTATCAGGAGGGACCAGTCCCTGCAATATGCATGTAAAGTGGAGGGTCAGAGAAAAAGAGGAAGTCCCCGAATGAGCTGAATTGACATGGTGTCAACAGCAACAATTGTGAGCTTGGCTCAGGACCAGGCAGTGTTTAGTTCTGTTATGCATAGGGTCTATATCAGTTAGTTCCACCTGGATGGCACCTATCAACAACAACAACAACAACAATGCCTAGGTATCACTCCTTAGGCATTCCATTTCATTTTTTGCCACTTGTAATTTTCCTATATTCATACTGTGTGCATTCCATGTTCTTATTATTAATGGATGTTTGCAGCTGTTTCTCCTCTACTTGAGAAGTGTGCCCCATCAACAAATGAAGGTCCTGAAAGCTTTATTCCATTCGTGTCATCATTATCTACTCTACTTTGAGGAGGCAGTTCTTTCCCAGGCGTATTTTGAGTGCCTTCCAACCTAAGGGGTTCATCTTCCAGAACTGTATCTGATGCTGTTCACAATGCTTTTATCTTCCAGCACTATATATGAGAATGTTCTGCTACTATTCATAAGGTTTTTAGTGGCTAAACATTCAGAAGTACTCCGTATCTCCCTTCCTAATCTGCCTTTGAGTAAAGTATATAAAAAAGAAGGATTATTACATGTACTCATTATGTTGCTAAGTGCCTTCATGTTGTTTGTGACTCATAGTGACCCTGTATAGGGTTTCCAAAGAGCAGCTGGTGAGTTTGAACCTCCAACCCTTAGGTTCAAACTTGTGGTGCAGTGCTTCAGCCCACAGCACCACACCAGGACTCCACACTTACTCATAATAAAATTAAAATAAGTGGAAAAACCTGAGATTTCAAAAACAAATGTATGCCCCATATTTCCAGGTTACATCAATGTAGGAAAATTAGTGGATTACCATGTAATATTGAATAAAGCTTTGACCATTGCCCAACTTTAATAAGGTGATTTCTAAACACTTGGAATATCCTAATTGATAAGAATGTGTTTGCTTATCTGGGGGCCTTAGGCTATGTCAGGTTTGCTTTACTAACGATGGGATTTATGATAGGGGTCTTAGGCCATGACAGATGTTGTTGTTAAGTGCCTTCTCATTGATTCCACCCATAGTGACCCTGTATAGGGTTTCCAAGGAGCAGGTGGTGAGCTTGAACCATCGACCTCACAGTTCAAACGACTTTGCAGTCTGACGCATTAGCCCACAGTGCCACATGTATGCTAATTATGTGATTTATTGCAAAATCCTTGGACCACACAGGGCCATTTTGATCTCTGGAGGGGTTATAGACAAGATCATATCTATGTGATCAACACTCAATGAAAATTCTGAGCATTAAGGCTCAGGTGATCCTCCTTGGTTGGCAATACTACTTGCATGCTGACATACACTATTTTTCCCATTTAGAAGCTATAATTTCAAAATGTATTTGTTAATATCTCAAATTTATTAAAGAAACTCCTTGGGCATCATTTCCACCATCCTAATAAGGATGATTCATGGGGAATTTTCAAAGCACTTCCTGAATTACCACAGAAGTAGTGCAGTATTTAAAGAGTTCCAAGTTACCCCATGAAGGTTTCCATTTGATTTTATGGAAGCAAGATAAGTGTTGTCTGTATGATTCTCCTGAGATAGGTAACTGAATACTCATGCCTAGAACTATCCTGGATCCTGCACTATGCTGATTCCAATCTGTAACCCTTTGCTATAATAATAAATATGAGTATTAAGTTGTTGTGTGCCATCGAGTCAGTTTTGACTCATAGCTTTGCTGAATTCTGATTCATTCTAGTGAATCATTGAACCTGTAGGCAGTCTTGAGACACACACAAACAGCAACACCAGAGTCGAAATACAGATGTCTCTTGGCCTCAATATGGCATTTGCCTTTTATTGTTTTTCTCCCTGACACCATAATATCTATTCCTCACTTTAAAGCCAATGTAACCATCAATGATTTGGTATTTTCTTCCAATTTTTCCTGTTCCAAGTTCTTATAATTATGTCTGGGTATTCTTACAGATTTCATTCAAGTATGTCAAAATGCTGGAACCCTGATGTGTCACTCTTGGATAAACACTGGACTTCTAAACATAAGATCAATGGTTCAAGCCCCCCTCCCCCAATCGTTCCTCAGAAACACTATACAAGGTAGCTATGAGTTGGAAACAACTAATGGCATTTAACAACAATGTCAAAATGTTAGCTTTTAATATGGTTGTATATTATCTTGCTCTGTATTTTCTATCTATAACACAGGTCAGCAACTTATGGACTTCTAGTCACATGATAATTATCTGGTTTTGCACATCCTTTGGGCTAAGTATATTTTTCAAACTATATATTAATTTATTTATTTCTATCTAAAAGGAACATTTGAAAAACATTCACCTGGACAAGTAGATAGATTCAGTTAATACAACTAAAACATTACTAGCATCATTCCAGGACACTGGATCTAGGACACAATCAAACCTCTTCAGCACTGTCATTGATAAGAAAACTCATTGCTTCTCACCAATACCTGGCATATAATGAACAGGATCCAATCACTTCTGGTCTTGCATGAATAAATCAAAAATTAAGATACCAATTTTATGTCAGAATAAAGCAGATGGGAGAACAGTTAAGCAAGTTTGCATGGGCTAAGAGGGACAGAGGTAAATAATGATGTATGCACAGCCCTGGAACAGCCTGGCTCTGAAATACAGGGATTGAGGCATGGTTGGAATGGACAAAATAATGTTAAGATGCTTGGCTGTCTTTTGAATCTTGTTTTCCCTTGCTATGGTGAATCTTGTTTTCACTTTCTATGGTGATATTTCTGGCTATTCCTTTCTCTCCCTCCCAAGTGTCCCATTATAAAACAGACACTTGGGAGGGAGAGAAAGGAATAGCCAGAAATATCACCATAGAAAGATTGTAAGTCCATCTTCTGCCTATAACTGATTGGAATACCTAAAATGGGGCTACAACTTGCCCAGTGAAGGAGACATCCTGCGGAGCCTCTGCATTGTATAAGACAATAGATGGAATACTGAATCCCATCCCGAATCTTCTGAAGTGGAAAATTTCCACTTGAAAGGACAAGCAGCCCAGCCTGGAACAGCAAGAAGAACAGAATGCACTTCTTGAAAGAAAGACCTACAGGAAAAATACAAAACAATAATAGCAGTCTGACTGACTACTACAAGAACAAGCAAGTTGCTCACCCAGGAGACATCAAGGCAAGTGGTCGGGTCCCCTCTGGGAAAACCCCCTTCCAAGACTAAGACTCACTGGGAATACACGAGCAGACATGTGCCATGACTGGTGACCACATTGGTCACCGATAAGGGGAAGTGAGGGAAAAAGAGCAATGAAGCTACATGCTAAGTCCAACCACATTCAATAGTCTCCTGTGAACTGGGGTGGAGACCTGGTTGGCCAGCAGTGTGGTAATACCTGGGGACTCCTGGGCCCAGAGTCAGTGACATAGCCACAGAGGACTAGAGTGGAGAATGAAGTGTCCAGCTGACAAGAAGAGAGGGCATATGCACAAGAACACCCACACTTGCAACTACTACCCACTTGACCTGGCTTCAATGGGTGGATGATCAGAGCTCAACTAGAAGAAGAAAGAAGAGGAAAACAAAGAGTAATCTGATACAATTTGATGAACTTGACCTATGCCTATGAGAACAGTAGCTCAAAAGAGGGAATAAATCTTTACAGCAAAGATCATTCTACCCCCTCCATACACAGGTTACACAGGGATGGGCAACTTGGACATTGGCTTATCAAAATGGGGGGGGGGGCTACAAAGGTAAGAAATGACTGGATTTCAAGCTTTCAAGAGGGAGCCTAGATCCAGAGGATGCAGAGGAAAGTAGAATCTCCATCTAGTAGTATCCAATCTATCTGGGCGGGACTGATGAAAAGAGATGGGGATAGCACTCACGTGGTACAATAGTGAGTAATTATCAGGACTGACAGTGAAGTTTGGAAATGTAAAGGTAGGTGTTTTATAGCAAAAGGAGGGGAGTGGTTGACTTTGCAGTCCAGGAGTGGAGGACCCTGAGACCATCAAAGGAGAAGAGAAGATTTATGGGACACTACCCAGAGTCACAATGATGCCAGAGATGGAGGCAGAGACGATGATGTGGAGAGATAAAGTGGCTGGGAACTCTAGACCCAGAGAGGGAGAGGGGTTTTGTGCTGATGACTGGGGGGTGGGGGGCAAGCTTGCATGGTGTACACTTTGGTTGGTTGATGATGCATGGAGGGGATTGTAACCAAGGCAGTGTAACAATATACGATAGGATGAATATAAAGCTACTGTTCTCCCATGTAAACTTCACATAATTCATAAAAAAAAAAAAAAGTTTTAAAAAAACAACCGAATGTATCTTCTCTAAATGTTTCATATAGATACATCAATTATTTCATTAGTGGTTTAGCTTCAGATACTTTTCATTCACAAGACAAACCACAACCCATCCACAGAGAACCAATAGCCTCTAGGCTTATAGTGCAAATAAAGAGTTCTGGACTGCAATGGACATTTATAACATACAAAACAGAGACAATTCCTAGAAGGTGCATGTAAGAAGCATGACTGAAGCAAGTGGTCACTAGAACAGTTAATAAGTTGAATGGTGAGGTCAGACTCTAGGTGTTTCCAGACTCTGGCACTCAACATGAACTGTCTTCTTAAGCTTTGTATTTTGCTTTTCCAGTTTCACTAATGGCACACACGTGATTCAAATCCCTGAAGTATTCTTTATAGTCAAGGGTATATCCTACAACAACTAGTCTGGAATTTCAAAGCCAATAAAGTCTGGTCTATAGCCAACACTTTGAAGAGTTCTTTTCACCAGCAAGCTTGCAACCTCGACTATTTTTGGATTATATTGGTTGATCAAGGAAAGCATTGTTTGTCCAGTCTCAACTATATCTTCAACATTCAGGGCTTTCTTTCTGTCAAAGTTAAGAAATCATCTCCGCCACTTACTTGAATATCCTCAGGTAACTGGTCATTACAGTAGCTCTTCAGTCTGATGAAATCTATAGCTATCGAAATGGATCTATCACTATTTCTGCTCAGTGCCTTGATATAATCCAGCAAGTTAGCAAAGAGCGTATGACCACCCTTGAACACACAGAGGGCTACAATGTGATGGCCTCCCATCTTTCTCATCACATCTTGAGCAAGCCGCTCGATCCTGTCTATAATTTGTCCATTCCAAATCCTCCACATAATGATTAGGTATATAAAACAAAACTAGGTCATAGCCAGACTGGTCATCACTAATCACAATGCTGGGACTGCAGGTCACCCTATCAGAGCCGTCCAGCGTGGGCTGAGGGCAGGCAGATGCTAGAAAACCTGTGGAGGAGAGAGGAGGAGACAGAGGCCTCAAAATATTTTTAAAGGGTTGTACAAAGAAGAAGGAAAAGGAGAAGAGGCATCAATAGTAAATGTGCGTGGCCTGAAAAACTAAAATATATTACAGAACAATATTGCATATCACTTATTTAGAGATATGGTTCGTCTCACTCATACAATACAATACTATTTTAGAACAAGGACATAGTTCAAGAAGTTCAAAATGAAGACTATGGTATAAACTGCCCCTGGTGTCCTGCTGTTGCAAAGTGTTATCAAGTCAGTTCCAACTCATTTTGACCCTGTATAGGACTTCTGAGAAATGAATGGTAGGCTTGAACAGCCAATTTTGTGGTTAGCAGTTCAGTGTTTATCCTACAGTGCCACACCAGGACTTCAATCCTACTATAGAATAACTCTTAATTAAAGTTTTGTCTACATGTTTTCCCCTGTAGGGAAAACACTGCTGGTTGTCTACCGAACAACAATTCTTCCCCAGCTTTAATCTTATATCAGGCACTCACGAACTTCAGAGGATACCAGATCTTTTCCCATCCTAATAAGGGTGATTGGATGAATCTAATTGTCAAAGCAATTCTGTACCACTTGATTGGTTTGGAATCAGTACAAGTTATAAATTTGGTCAATAAAACAAGAAGTCTACTTTAAGATGTATGAAAATATTTTACTTTCTTTTCAGAAGGAACACATTTTCTCTTATCCTTTGAACACTGTTGGGTGAAGACATAATGTCCAGAATTGCTGCTGTTGTTAAGTAAAAAAACAGTGCTATTGTCTATTGACTCAATTCTAACTCATAACAGCTGTATGTAGGATTTTCAAGACTGCAAATCTTTATGAGAGCAAGCAGACTCATCTTTCTCCTCCAAAGTGGTTGGTTCAGACCCATATTGGCATTGTATATGGTTTCCATGGAGTGGGTGGAGGATTTGAATTGCTGTCACCATCTTGTAACAAACAGGCTGAGGATGCTACTGTTGTTAGGTGGCATCTAGTTGGTTCCAACTCATAGCAACTCTTTGTACAACAAAATGAAACACAGCCTGATCCTGTGCTGTCCTCACAATTGTTGTTATACTTGAGCACATTGCTGCTGCCATTTTATTAATCCATCTCATTGGGGAGGGGAGTCTCCCTCATTTTTTATGAACCTTCACTTGATCAATGTCCTTCTCCATAGACAGGTCCCCCAGTAACTGACATTCTAGCTTCTACCAAGCATTCTGGCTGTACTTATTCCAAGACAGATTTGTTTGTTCTTCTAGCAGTCCATGCACTGTAATTCAAGTACATCAGCTTCTTCTCCAGTCTTCCTTAGGCTCAGAATGAGAGAATGGAAACTTGAGCAAAACACATAAACAAACAACAACAAAAGCCTTCGGATGTTTATGTATTCAATGAACTTCTAAATAAATCAACCCTCAAGTCACATGCCTAAGCATATGGTATGTGAGATAATGAAATTTTCTATTTTTGAACCCCATTTAGTTTGTGCTGCTTTCTTGAATCCAGAAGCAGTTTAATGTAGGTAAGTTGGTGAGAACTTCTTGGCTACCTCTCTGAATTTATAATTGAGAACAAAGAAGGAAGAATGGAAAGAAAGAAGGAAGGAAGAAAAGAAAGAAAGAAAGAGAGAAAGAGAGAACGAGAGAAAGAGAGAAAGAGAGAAAGAAAGAAAGAAAGAAAGAAAGAAAGAAAGAAAGAAAGAAAGAAAGAGAAAGAGAGAGAGAAAGAAAGAAAGGAAAAGAGGAAGGAGGAGATGCTGACCTTGTCCTAATGGAACAGAGCAATTTATTCACTAATATACTCCTTCATTCCTGGGACAAACATATCTTTGGTTGCTCTTCTTATGAAAAAACCAAACAACCGACTTAGAGGAAATGTCTTTAAGAAAGTCGATTAAATCTTGGGAGAAAGATGAGGCTTTCTACTCCCGTAAAGATTTACACCCTCGGAAACCCTGTACAGGGTCGCTGTGGGTCGGAACCGACTCGATGGCACTTAACAACAACAACAACAATATTATTAGTAAGTAGTTGGTTTGTGTTTTGTTCAGAAGAAAAATTACATTTTGACGTAGTTTAATAAGTGGAACCCCGTAAGTGTCTAAAACGTTAAGAGAAAGTTCTTTAACTCTGTACATTGGTACATGTAGATTTTTACCCATAGATATTTTTTAATCAAACTATAGACAGATAATTCCCAATAAAGATAAAATTACTAAATAAGATCAATTTTACAAGTCAGAAGTAAAATCCACTAAAGCCATAAGACATGCCCCCACCTCTACAGCCACTCTGCATCTCCCCCTTTACCCACCCATGCCGACAGATTACACTCTCCCCTTCTACCAGCATACTGCTTGCCATGTGTGTTACCACACTTGTGAGAAATTACAATATTTTATTCTAAAATGTCTTGGCTTTTATAGCCTGAATTGAGGCCTTTAGTGGCACTTGGAAATTATTTTTGTGGTTTACTTTTATAGATAACACATTTCCCACCATTAGCCCTTTCTGCTGGCTCCTTCAGAAATTTGGTTGAGAGAAACCACACAGAATTCTGCAATCTGTAGGCCAGGTGCCCACATCACAGTGACTGGGATTACCATACTGGTGGCTTTTGGCAAGACATCAAAGTCTGCTCTTTCTTCTATTATCATTCCTAACAGGAAATTTGACTCCAATGAATATATATAATATTTTCAGTAGTTTTAACTCATAACCCATTAATTACTTTTGGTTATATTTATTGTGCTTCTGGTATTTCTCTTAAATTTAAAACTCTCCAAGAGTCTGTTAATTTTAATATGAAGCTATTATTTATGGGAAATTGTATCAAGGGTGCTGGTAGAAGTAAGGAAGGAGAAATTGATGAAAACTTCTTGTCACCATTCTCTTCCAAATCACCTACTGAATGATTTCAACAACTTCCTTTGTACCACATGCTATTGTCTTGACTTCAGCACAAGATATTTCCTTGTCTTTCTATCAGCACACCTAGAAGTAGGTTAATTCATTCCTTGTTCACTTACTCATACATTTCACAAAAGTGTATGTATGATGTATGATGGGCCAGATATTTTAAAAGGTACTGGAGGAATACAAGATAAGCAGAGCAGAAGCATCCTTGTCATCATTGAGTTTACTGTCTCTTGGAAGATACACATCTCAAACAATACACATCCAAAACAAACCATTATAGGAGTCTTAAAGACAATTAATTGAGGAGCTAAGAGGAAAAGCAGACCAATCTTTATTCCAGAAAGGTTGTTAGAGCAAGGAGTTATGAAAGAATAAGAGGAAGGGAGACAAGTGAAACACTGGAGGTAAGACCATCAGTGAAAATACTGACTTTCTTTCCTGATTTTTCTGAATTGTCTGTGTATTAACCATAATAGTCGACGTTTCCTAACTTTCCGGCATGTTTTAGGTGAAAGGGTTATCATTGTCTTTATAGTCACTTGTGTGGATTAGCCAGAACCACAAGTTTTCTTCAAAGCTTTTTCTGTTGGGAGTCCGGAGCGAAATACAGTCTGCCTCTGATTCAGAATTCTGTCAAGTGGCTTCTGGGTTGGCTTTTGAGGTAAATGATCTTTTTATTTTTTTTGCTACTGAGAATCATGGATGCAAAAATTATTCATGTAGGGCATAACTGAATATATTGGTCCAGAAAGAGCTAGATCCCCCTCAGATATTGGTAATAAGGACCTTCAACCTTCAAGTGTAGCTTCCTCTGTTTTTCATAAGTCAAGTTATCTAGGGACAGTCAGGCCCAGCAACATCAGCAATGGAGTTGTTCATGGTCAAGACAGACCATGAACTTGTTTCTATCTTGTTTTCCTGGTCTGTATAGGTAGTCTTGCTCTAATGATTGCATTGATAAAGTAAATTAGCTCCAATGTGATTAGTATATATTTGAGCATAATTTTAATTTGGGGAATGCTTATGCATGATTTTATCCTCAAGAAAGACTAGGTGAATGGAAGAAAGCCGGACCTAACTGAACCAATCCATGTAAGACTTCATGACACATATCTACACTCTCAGCTCTCTCAGAAAAAGCCACACTCGTCTCCATCTTCTATTATACCGTTCTGGCTGATTGTATGGAATTTCCCACTATATCACAATAAGTCACAAACTGTATTCTGCAAACAAATTTCATGTGTTTTTCAAGGTAAAATGCTGTATTTATTGTAGTTATCAACTATTTAACATGTGTAAAACTGGGCGACTATTTGTGTCACTGACAAAGTTTAGTATTGTGCCTCAACCTCATGTTTTTCTCTTCATAAGCCCTGTGATTTTATTGCATTTTTTTTCAAAGCAGAACTAACTGTATATCAAATTTCCGGCAGGAATTCTAATCTAAACTTTATTGCTTGATTGAGGGCTTTATATCCTGTGTATTCGTGCTACATTCTTCCAGTGGGTACTAGATCATGCTCCCATCCATCCACTGGGAGGTGCAAGTCTCTGTTGACTGGATAGATTTTCTCTAGCCCTGAGTCACTGACCAGGATTTCTTGTTGCAACCTACCATCACCCACCAGAACAGACCTATGCCACCCTTAATTAAGCCTGAATTCACCATGACTTGGAAACCACCAACAACTCTGTGGACGAAAGTTGTGACTGTCTGCTCCCACAAAGATTACAGTCTTAAAAACCAAATGGGATAGTTCTAATCTCTCCCATAGGGTCCTTATAAATCAAAATCAACTATATGCCATTGGGTTTAGTTTGGGGTTTTGGTTCAGATACTTTCCTTAAGTAATAGTTAAGTACTTACTAAAGACACAACCCTCTACTACTCATTACCATTGAGTCAATTCTAACTCATAGCAAACCTATAAGGCAGAGTAGAACTAACTGCTCAGTAGTGTTTACAAGGCTGTAATCTGTATGAAGGAGACTGCCACATCTTTCTCCTATGGAATAACTGGTGGGTTTGCACCATTGACCTTTTGGTTAGTTGTTGTTGGTTTTAAGTGCCTCGAGTCAGCTACCACCCATAGTGACCCGGAACAGCTGGTGAGCTTGAACTGCTGATCTTGCAGTTCAAACCAACTTTGCTGTCCAGTGCATTAACCCACAGCACCACAACAGGAGTCACTGTACCACCAGGGATCTAGTTTCTTAGTGCTACTATAACAAAAGCACTGTAACAAGTGGATGGCTTTAATCCACAGAAATAGATTTTTCTCACCATTCAGAAGTCTGAATTCGAAGTACCAGCTCTGGAAGAAGATACTATTTCATCTTATCTAGCCCAGAGTGCCTCAGTTCCTTTGTGATCTTCATGTGGTGCCTAACTTTCTATTTGTCCTTGTTTGTCTATGTGCCTAATCTACTTTTTTAATATCTCAAAAGTGGTTAGATGTCAGACACATCCTATACTCATATGGCCTCATTAACTTAATTTAAAAATAAACCCTATTCCCAAATGAGATTACATCCACAGATACAGGGGACAGGATTCCAACACATATTTTGGAAGGACACAATTTAATCCCTAATAATATTCCTCCAATAATATCATTGGAGTCCTGGTGTGACTTTGTGGGTTAATGCACTAGACTACAATGTCGGTTTTAACAGTAAAGCTGACAGTTCAAGCTCACTTGGAAACTATATACAAGGTCGCTATAAGTCGGATGGCACTTAACAACTATATCCCTATCTCAATACTTTCCATTTCAAAATGACTAGTTAGTATAATTTAGATACTAACCACCATGGGGGAATCCTGGTGTATCACTGCGAGTTAATGTACTGGACTGCAAGGTCGGCAGTTCAAGCTCACTAGTCACTCCAAAGAAACTCTATACAGGGTTGCTGTGAATAGGCACTGACTCGATGGCACTTAATAACAACAACAATAACCACATGGGAGCCCAAACTCTTGTGCTTTTGAACCAGTGCCATCATAGTCCCCTCTAGAGAACGCTTAGGACATGAAGGTATCTTTTGGAGAATGATGTTGTACATGTGAATTCCTCTGACACTCCTAGATCCAAGCTGGTACGAGGATCACTTTCCCTTTGTCTGTTCATCCAAGTTTTTATGAGAACTCATTAAAGTCCTAAGAGTTCATCCTGTTCTGCTCGTGGACCAGCTTGAGCCTATTGCAGATTAACTCTGGTCCTACTGTCCTTCAATGTGCAACATGAGAACTACAACATCTTCTAACAAGTTTGTCAGACGAACTGTGTCTACTCCACTTGCCTGTGGATATGCATTTAGAAAGTCCCAAAATCTGAATAAAGCTAGTCCTTTGTTAAAGATTAAGTTGTGTCCCTTAAAACATGTATTGAAATCCTAACCTCTACACTTGTGGATGCAATCCTTTTGGGTTATCTTTGTATGTTGATATGTTAATTATTATCATATCCAAGTAGGGTAGATCCTAAAAATAATCTCTCCTGAGTTATGGAAAGAGCTGTTCAAGACACAGCGATACACTCACACAGGGGAAGACAGATGACATGTAAGAATCGTCTATAAAGAAAGTAATATAAAAAATCACCAGCAGACACCAGAAGCTAGAAGAGAGCCTCATATAAGGAATTGATATAGCAAAGATCCAGATTTGGACTTTCAGCCTTCACAAATATGAGAAAATAAATTTCTGTTCATTATAACCAACCACTACTATTGTTTGTATTACAGTAGCACTAGGGAACTAAGATACATACCTTTCATTAAAATGACAAGAGATTTTCATTTTGGCATTCAATATATGTGTAAAGCTATAAATTAGAAAACCTCCTGTCCCAAGCACAAATCTGACCATACAAACCCATATTTATCCATGTGTGTGTGTTTGTGTGTATATACATATTTCTGTCATTGCCTACTCTATTCTTCTACATTCTTCTCATCCTCTTCTCAATATACTCTTACTGTAGATTTGGTTTCCTTCCTTAAGAAGAATTTTCTCATTTGAAACATCAATGCAATCTGAACTGTATAACCTACCCATGTTCAGTTATCTGGGATTAATTATATTGGCTCAATAATGTTAACATCTATCCCATATAAAATCAAAGCATTTTTCCCTTTAATTATATGAATCTCCTGATTTTCAAAGATTAAAATATTGTTGTACTTTTACTTTATTATTGTACATTGCACATTTCATGAAGGCACCAATGGTAAATTCCACCCCAACTACAAGATTGTGTTTTCAAAGTTTAAGTCAGTCTCAGACCCAGCTAGTCTCCATTATGTGAATGGCAGCGTTATGTGATGGAAAGAAAGCTGGACTAAGAATCAGAAACTGAAGTGATTGTTGATACTATTTCGAGACTCTGGGTGTAGATTTTTCTATCTCACCCTATGTATCTTCTAGTGGAGGGGCTGATATGATTGTTATTAGTTGCCACCGAGTCAGCTCCAACTCATGGTGAACCATGTATAGTAGAACAGAATGGTAGTTCTGTATATGGAACTATGTATAGTTGAACAGAACCCCGATCCTAGGTTCTATGTCATCTTCATGATTAGTGATATTTGAGTACACAATTGTGGCCATTCTGTCATTCTATCCCATGGAGTGTTTTCCTGATTTTCATAGACCCATTACTTTACCAAAATGATTTTGTTTTCCAGCAGTTGGTTTTTACTGATGACATGTCCAACAAAATCAAGCTGAAGTCTCCTCATCATCACTTGTAATGAACATGCAGATTGCATTTCTCCTAAGAGTGCTTTGGTCCTTCTTCTGGCAATCTACAGTATATTCAATATTTTCTACCAACACCAAAGTTCAAATGTAAAGCTCTTCTACTGTCATCCTTTTCCATTATCCATTTGATATGGTAAAAAAAATATAACAATAGAATATAAGCTGTGAAAATGAGTTGGAGACAATAGTGCTTAATGTAAAGAATCTCATATTAACAGGTGAGAGAGGAACTGAAAGAAGATCCATGAGAAGTAACATTCCCTAGACATCAATGGACAGTAACAAGCATGGGTTCCTTACTCCAAATAGACCTGAGTGACCTTAGCATAACCTACAATTTCCAGAGTTGCCAAGTACTCTGAAGAGTTTCAAAGAATCACAGGTCCATCATTGTGCCTTCTTCCTCACAGAAAACTGACTTTAAAAAGTGCAAGTCACATTTGGTTACCTTTGGGAAGATTTACTATTCAGAGATGTGATACATTCATCACAGTGTTAAAGTAGGAATTAAACACCATTGCTGGCCATTAAATCCATAAATAAGTATTTTCTGGGAGTCTTTGGAAGGCATGGGAACAATCTAGTACTGCTCCGTCCTCCCCTTCTGGGTTAAGCTTGTGAATATTTCCAAAGATACCCAGAAAGTTGAAGTGGTGGTTTAGGGGAAGAACTTGGCGGCCCCACTGCCAAAGCTAAACCAGCTGAGTAAACTATAAGAGCACAGCCACACAGCTCAGTAATGCAACCTCACTAAGACATCAGTTATGACAAGCTAGCCCCTGTTTCATTGCTATGGAGTAGACACAGTTCGTCTGACAAACTTGTTAGAAGATGTTGTAGTTCTCATGTTGCACATTGACCAAGAACATATAGAAAAGGAGAGTTAGGAAGAGAATACTAGGGAAATAACAACGTAGGCTGGGAGTAACTCAGATTAGAAATAAATACTTTAGCATTCTTTATTTATCATGAACACATTTTAGGAAGGAATCAATAGCCCTTCTTTCCTATCAAATTTAAATTCTACTGAAAATGAAATTATCTTCTTTGCATTTATGAGTTAGACCGTCTGGCATACTAGCAACATGATTTACTTATGGCTAAGTATAATCAGTTGGAAGGTCCCTAGGTGGTGCAAACAGTTTAGATTCAACTGCTAACCTAAAGCTTGGTGGTTCATCCCAATCCAGCAGCACTTTTCAAGTTTGGAAATGTGCTTCTGTTAAGATTACAACCAAGAAAACCCAAAGGAGCAGTTCTACTCTAAAATATACTATGAATCAGAATTGACTCAACATCAACTTCCAGCAACAAAAATGTAGTGAAATGTAAAGAATACTGAACTTGCAAAAGTCTGGGTATAAGCACTAGACACAGTCACTTTCATGAAATTGCTAAGGACTTATTTACCTTTCTAAGTCCAAGTTTTGTCATTTGTAAAATATGCAGATATAGGTAAAGACAATAAGTAGACCTTTCAAAAAAGGAATTTTTTAAAATTCAAACTATTAAAAGAGCAACCGCTACTTAAATACACTAATAAATTATCAGGTTTAACAACTTTACAGTTCATCTTAAACTAATAATGTAAACTCCTATAGAAATCAATTTTACAAAATTCTGCTGTTGTTGTTGTTGTTATTGTTAGGTGCCATTGAGTCGGTACCGACTCAGAGCGACCCTATGCACAACAGAACGAAACACTGCCTGATCCTGGGCCAACCTCACACTGTTGCCATGCTTAAGCCAGTTGTTGTTAGGTATGTTGAATCAGTCTGAGTCATAGTGACCCTAAGTACAACAGAACAAAGCAGTGCTTGGTCCTGCATCATCCTTACAAGTCTTGCTATGCTAGAGCCCATTACTGCAGCCACTATATCAATCTGTCTCATTCAGAGTCTTCCTCTTTTCCACTGACCCTCTATTTACTAAAGGGCACTATAAGATAAGCACTTGACTGCTTACCATGAGGTTCAAATGCATCAGCCACTCCTTGGAAATCTATACAGGGTCACTACAAGTTGAAAGTGACTCAATGGCACTTAACAACAACATATTTACTAAGCATTATATCTTTCTCTAGGAACTGGCCCCTCCTGATATCACGTCCAAGCACATGAGATGAAGTCTTACCATCCTTAATTCTAAGAAGCATTCTAGCTGTACTTTTTCCAACCCAGAGCATAGGTTCTGATTTCCCTAGTGTGCTCTTCTGACAGTTCATGGTTTATTCATTACTCAACACCATAATTCAAAGACCTCAATTCTCCTTTGGTTTTCCTTATTCATTACCCAGCTTTTGCATGCAAATGAAGCATTTAAACATAGGATGGTCGGAGACGGGTACACCTTAATCTTCAAAGTGACACTGTTACTTTTTAACAGTAGATTTGGCCAATGCAATTTATCTTTTGACCTCTTGACTGCAGCTTCCATGGATGTTGATTATGGATCCAAGTAAAGTAAAATTCTTGACAATTTGAAAATTGTCTCTGTTTATCATGATGTTACCTGTTGGTCCAGTTGTGAGAATTTTTGTTATCTTTATGTTAGTTTAATCCATACTGTAGTCTTTTATTTTCATCAGTAAGTGCTTCAACACATCTTTGCTTTAAACAAGTAAGGTTGTATCATCTGATTTTTGTAGGTTGTTAATGAGCCTTTCTCTAATCCTGATGCCATCTTCTACTTCTTATAGTAAAGCCTCTTAGATTATTTACTGAGCATACAGATCAAACAAGTATGGTGAAAGGATACAACCATGACACAAACTTTTCCTGATTTTAACCCAAGTAATATTCCCTTGTTTTGTTTAATTGATTGCTTCTTGGTTTATGTACAATTTCCACATGAACATAATGAATTTATTTTGCATATGTTGTTGTTATTGTTAAGTACCATCGAGTCAGGTCCAACTCATTGTGAACCTTTTTAGGATTTCTGAGTAGTGAGTGGTGAGTTTGAACCACTGCCTTGCTGTTCAAACCAACCTTGCAGTCTAGTCTTATCCTAGGGCACCACACCAGTACTCCATTTTGCTTATAGATTCCTTCAGTAGTGCAACTTCAAACTTGAACCTTGTTTTCTTCAGTTCTTCCGAGTTGAGAAATGTCTAATGTCCTCATCCCTTTTGTTTTTCTAATTCCAGGTGTTTGTTCATTTAATTCTAGTACTTTATTTTGTCTTTTTGAGCTGTGCTTTGAAATTTTCTGTTCAGCTCTGCTACTCTACAATGAAGAACAAATATCAGTCTCTTCTAGCATTCATTTGTTCTTACCTTTCCTATCTTTTTAATGACCTTTTGCTTTCTTTTTCTATGATGTCTTTGATGTCATTCCACAAATCTGGTCTTCAGTCATTAGTGTTCAATGTGTCAAACGTATTCTTGAGTTGGATTCTAAATTCAAATGAAATTTACTTAAGATTGTTCTTTGGTTCTTGTGGACTTGTTTTTATTTTCTTTGGCTTCAATCATATGAGCAATAATGGGCTGTTCTGTCATCAGGCCTTGGCCTAGTTCTGACTAATGCTTTGAGTTTCTCCATCATCTGTCTCCATAGGTGTAGTCAATTTGATTCCTGTGTATTTCATTCAGTAAGATCTGAATGTATGTTGTGCTATTGTTGTTAAGTGCCATCCGAGTCAATTCCAACCCATAGCAACTTTGCATAGTTATGGTTTCCAAGGAGTAGCTGTGAGTTTGAGCTGCCGACTTAAGAGAGCAAACCAACTTTGCAGTCCAGTGCATTAATCCACAGCACCATACCATATGTTATATATTGTTGAGGGGAAAAATGGTAACGGCAATGAGTAAATCACTGGCCTTGTAAAATTCTATCATGGAATCTCTGGCATTAATTCTATAATCAAGGCCATATTTCTCAACTACTGATCCTTTTCCTTTGTTTCTAACTCTCACATTCCAATTCTAGTACTAGGATACAACTTTTCTCTCATGACACTTTGTAAATGTATATATCAGTAATTATCAGTGCATCTAAGGAGCTCTGGTAGCATAGAGGTTACCATTCAGGCTGCTAACCTCAAGGTTGGCAGTTCAAAACTACCAGTTGTTCCATGGGAGAAGGATGAGGCTTTCTGTTCCTGTAGAGATTCACAGCTTCAGAAACCCTGTGTAGGGTCACTATGAGTCAGAACTGACTCCACGGTACTTAACAACAACAACAATGCATCTTGATTGCATATTTGACCAAGTCCAGATTGCAGAAGTTGGCCAAAACCTTCAATATCCAGTGTCATTATCTTTGTCATTAGTGATTGATGGGTAAATTTAAATACAAGTTGCATTAACAGGCCTTCCTTGTAAGTATAATAGTATTATCCTATCACTAACAGTGTTGCATTTCTGGATAGATCTCAAGGTGTTCTCTTTGATGATGAGTATGATGCCATTTTTCTTCAATTTGTCATTCTTGCATATTGGACTGAATGATTGTCTAATTCAAAATGGCATATTTAGCATTTCAAAATGGCCATTTTAGCTACTAATGATTGTTGTTAAGTGCCGTTGAGTCGATTTCGACCCATAGTGACCCTGTATAGGGTATCCAAGGAGCAGCTGGTGAGCTTGAACCACCGACCTTGCAGTTCAAACAACTTTGCAGTCTGACGCATTAACCCACAGTGCTACACCAGGACTCAATGACTAGGCTATTTGTATATTCTATTTCATTTCTGATGACTTCCATACTTTGTACACTCCACATTACAATTATTAATGGATATTTGCAGATATTTCTTCCAATTTTGTGCCATGCCACATCAACAAATAAAGGTCTCCAAAGCTTTACTCCATTGTCGTCATTAAGCATGACTTTATTTTGAAGAGGCAGTTCTTCCCCAATCCTATTTTGAGTATCTACCAACTTGAAGAATTCATCTTCTGGCAATATACCAGACAATGTTCTGTTGTTATTCATAAGGTTTTCATTGGGCCTTTTGTTCTTCTGAAGTAGGTTGCCTGGTCTTCCGTTCTAGTCTGTTTTAGTCTGGAAATTCTGCTGAAACCTGTTGATCGTGGGTGATCCTGCTGGTATTTAAAATACCTGTGACATAGCTTCCAGAATCATAGCAGCATGCAAGTCACCACAGTGCAACAAACTGTCATATGAGTGGTGGAAAAATAATCTTGTTCCTGTGGAAATCAATACATAATGATGGAACTCTCTCACACACTAGAAATGTGTCCATTATTGTGGGAAAGTTTTGTATTATAATTACTTTAGGCAGGGCTTCCTAATTTTAAAATTATAATAGTGATACAATGAAAATCAGTGAAAATGTCACATCAAATAATAATCCATTAAAATTAAAAGCACAAAGGGTGTTAGTATGAAAAACTAAAAAATTATTCTTATTATCAGACCAATATGAAGATTTGATGTTATAAGAAGAAATAAAATCAAAATTAAAAATAACATTATACATTGACAATTCCAAATAAAGAATAAGAATAAAACTCAAGACATAAAAACACATAAATATTAGCACTAAGTTTTATGGGGATTTTAATTATCATATGGACATTAGCTCTTGATTTTAGAATTTCTTGTTGTTGTTAAGTGCTGTCGAGTCAGAACTGACTCATAATGACTTTGCTTAGTGTTTCTGAAGAGCAGTAGTTGGGGTTGAACCGCTGACCTGTGGTTCAAACTGATCTTGCAGTCCAGTGCACTATCTTGTAGCATCACACCAGGACTCCATAGTTACTTGTAATTAAATCTTGTTTTTCAACTTTAAGACATTTGTAAAGTCAGTGAAGGAAAGTATCACCCATATAGAAATATTGTCAGAGAGAAAGGAACATACATTTGCAGCGTCTTGTGAATGTTGAGAGAAAAGTTGTGCCCTTAGTATTAGAGCAAGAATGATTCAGAGAGGCCGCATGTTACCTACTCAGGGTGCTGGGTAGAAGGAGATGAGTTCTCTAAAGACCCCTGCAATGGAAAAGAGATGAAGACAGAGAGTGAGGGGTCGTGGTGGTGGTGGTTATATGCTGTGGAGTCGGTTCCAACTCATAGCGACCCTGTACAGGGTATCCGAGGCTGTAAATTTTCACAGGAACAGAAAGTCTCATCTTTTTCAAATGGAACAGAGTTTATTTAATAAATGGGATCAGAACAAACTTCCACTGAGATTTCTGTTAAAGCAAATACTGTGGATTGAATTTTGCCCCCCAAAAGACATACAGATTTTCTAACCCTTAGTACCTCATTTGAAAATGGAGTCTTTGAAGATGTTATCAATAAATTAACATGAAGTCACACTGTTTTTACAAGCCACCTAATTTGCTGGGCTTTGTTATATCAGCCTAGAAACTAATACAGCAATACTCCTGCTTAGGATAATTTATTTTAGAAATCTGAGGGTGGGGAGAAGGCCGTCTAGCAGCCCCCCTTCATAACCTGCTTCCCTCTACTTTGGTCATTTTCACAAGTCAGCAGGGGGCAGAGGCAGGAGACATATCCAACACATCGTCAAAATAAGCAAGTGTTCTGTGCCAAAAGGAAATGTGGGCTAAGGACTATAATGAGAGGGTAAGCAAAGAGCCACTGGCCCGGGTGCAGGCCAGGGCCTTAATCTGTAAATCACTGTGAAGCCCAATATGTCAAAAAAAATGTGGCCACCCCTGGAGTAAAGGCATAAGGCAACAAAATAACCTTCTGCTCTAACCTCCTGTGGATAAACCATGTGAAAATGCAAAAAAAAAAAAAAAAAAAAAAAGCCACAGTGTCCCAAAGGCGGGAAAGGTGGCTTGCCAGCGACTAATTATATTTAATCAAGATGGCGAAAAATGATGAGCACGTGTCCCATAATCCCAAATGAAAAACACACACGTATGCACACATACAGACACTCTCACACCACTGGTAAGAAGGCACGTACATTCTCTCATCTCCCTTTATAAGCCTACTCTAAAATTTCTGGCATGGGCCTGAAAGTCATTAGTAATTTAGCTGAAACGTAAAATTTTACTGCGGCGCACTGGTAGCTATTATGAGGTATAAATCTGTGTGGCTCTGTCAGGTTGAAGTCTCTCCTCCTCCCCTCATCATGCTACAAAAAGCATTTAAATGTGCTGGGGATATAGGACACACATTTTGGGATTAAATTAGAGACATGAGACTACCAAAAATACCCTATCTTTTCTTGATCTACACTAAACCATTTAGAAGTTTCTTGGGCCTAGTCCTACTAGAGAAAATGTCATCTTCTTCAAGAGTTTGGATTCAACAAACTGTCTTGTCATTGTGCACCAGAGCGCGCAAAACCATCAGGTCCAACAAAATCTGTGTTTACATTGCCCACATTTATACCATCATTTTCTGAGGTCAATGAAGAACATAAATTGCAATACAAAATTGATAAAACTAGAGAAAAAGAAAGATATATCTAGTATTTTATTGTTTCCAGGAGAATTTTTCCTTATATTCTTGTAGGTTGTTTCATGATTTACTTCAAAATGTTTCCTGCATTCCATCTTGATAATAACCAAACTATTATCTTTTTTAATATAGTACCATTGTTGTTAAGTGCCATTGAGTCAGTGTTGAGTCATAACGACTCTGTATATGGTTTCTGAGATGTGGCTGGTGAGTTTCAATCATCAACCTTTCATTTGAAACAAACCTTATGGTCCAGTGCTTATCCTATAACACCATACCTAAGCATAGCAAATATGAGAACTTGTGTTAGCATTTACTATTGCTGTGCTATGGAAGGCATTATTAATGGATTGCAGAGGTACTATAGGCTTCTAGTAAACCTTGATCTAGTAGCTCTTCCTGACTGAATCAAGACACAGTTGAGTTTTTTGTCTCAATTCTGTAAATAATCATGACCAATTTTTTCAAAGTTAGCACATGAGACAACAAAGCTCAATTACTTTTTATGGTCCAAACTATGAGCTGTATAAGAGAAGGAACCACAATTATTCATTTTGTGTTCCTGATAATAGCTGGTTTCAATAAAGATGTGTTGTCTATTCCTGAACTGTTACTCAGAAAGACACTGGAGCCATCATTCTTAAAATAACTGTCCTCTCTTAACTTGGTTGGGGATCACTATTAATCCCAAACAAAATAACACATGTCTCACCCCAAAGGTGGCATTATTACACTTGCTACAACACCCCTTAATTGACAGATTTGATGCATTACACACTAAAGACTGAAGACCAGAAGAGTTGTGGGATGACATCAAAAACTTCATAGAGGAAGACAGTAAAAAGTAATTAAGAAGACAAGAAAGAAAGAAAAGACCAAAATTGATGTCAGAAGAGAGTCAGAAACTTGCTCTTCAGCATAGAGATGCTAAAGCAGGAGGTACAAGAGCAGAACAGAAATTTTCAAAACCCAGCTCAAGAAGGCAAAGTCAAATATTATAACAAAATGTGCAAAGATTTGGAGTTAGAAAACCAAAAGGGAAGAACACACTCAGCATTTCTCAAACTGAGGGAACTGAAAGAAAAAAATTAAAGCCTGGACTTGCATATTGAACAATTTTCTGGGCAAAATGTTGAATGATGCAGAAAGCATCAAAAGAAGATGGAAGGAATACACAGTCATAGTACCAAAAAGAAATGGTCAGTGTTCAACCGTTTCAAGAGGTAGCATATGATTAGCAGCCAATGATACTTAAGAAAGTAGTCCAATACACTGAAGTCATTTGTAAAGAAGGCTACAGGAATTGATGGAATACAAATTGAAATCTTTCAACAAAGTGTGGTACTGGAGGCACTCACTCATCTATGACAAGAAATTTGGAAGACAACCACTTGGCCAACTTACTGGAAGAGATCCTAGTTTGTGCCCATTCCAAAGAGAGGTGACCCAACGGAATGTGGAAATAATCAGACAATATCATTGATATCCTATGTGAGTAAAGTTTTACTAAAGATAATACAGAGACAGCTGCCAACATACATTGGCAGAGAACTTCCAGAGGATCAAGCTAGTTTCAGAAGAGGACATTGAACTTGGGATATCACTACTAACATCAGATGGATCTTGGCTGAAAGCAGAGAATACCAGAAAGATGTCTACCTGTGCTTTAATAACTATGCAAAGGCTTTTGATTGTGTGGATTATGACAAGCTATGGACAACATTGTGAAGTATGAATATTCCAGAACACTTAATTGTGCTCATGAGGAACCTGTACATAGACCAAGAGACAACTGTTCGAACATAACATGGGAACACCAAATGTTTTAAAGTTAGAAAAGGTGTGCAACAGCTTTGTATTCTTTCATTATAATTATTTAATCTGTATGCTGAGCAAATAATTAGAGAAAAAGGATTATATGAGGAAGAAAAATGTAGCATCAGGATTGATGAAAGACTCATTACCAACCTGAAATATGCAGATGATACAACCTTGCTTATTGAAAGTGGACTTGAAATACTTACTGATGAAGGTCCAAGGCCACAGCTATCAGTATATGTTGCATCTCAATGTAAAGAAAATAAAAATTCTCACCATTGGACCAATAAACAACATCCATATAAATGGAGGAAAGATCGAAGTTGTCAAAGACCTTATTTTGCATGGATCAACCATCAATACTCATGGAAGCAACAGTCAAGAACTCAAACAACGTATTGCATTAGGCAAATCTGCTGCACAAGATCTTTTTAAAGTCTTGAAGAATAAAGATGTCAGTTTGAGGACTACGGTGCACCTGATCCAAGCCATGGCATTTTCGATAACCTCACGTGCATGTGAAAGTTGGACAGTGAATAAAGAAGATCATAGAAGAATTGATGCATTTGAGTTTTGGTGTTGGAGAATATTAAAAGTACCATGGACTGCCAAAAAAAAAAAAAACCCAAACAAATCTGTATTGGAAGAAGTGCAGCCAGAGTGCTCCTCGGAAGCCAGGATGGCCAAACTTTGCCTCTCATACTTCAATATTACCAGGAGGGACCAGTCACTGGATAGGATATCATGTTTGGTAAAGTGGAGGGTCAGAGAAAGAGAGGAATACCCCCAATGAGATGAATTGACACAGTAGCAGCAATGATGGTCTTAGGCATAACAATGATTGCGAGGTTGGCCCAGGACCAGGTAGAGTTTCACTCTGTTGTGCATCAGATTGCTGTGAGTTGGTATCAACTCGATGGCACCTAACAAAAACTAACTAGGGCTCACCAGATCATCTTATTCAGCTTCTGTTTTCTTCTGTGTCGTACTGAGAAACATCACAAAAATTAAGTAAAACAATTATAAGTTACTCCTCAAACAAATATTGTATTTAAATAAACAAGTTATATATTTATAAGTAATGAAAGCAAAGTCTTCAAAGTTGTTGATTTTTCCATTAAGGGTAATCGCTACCACTTGTCTCACAGAAGACTTCAGGTGTTCAAATGACAGTGGAAAGAGAGGCTAAGTCATTAAAATACAAAGTGAGTCTTAAAGAAGGCTAAAGGTAAGGGTAGAATGGAATCATGAAAAGAGCTCTGTTAAATTTATCTAAAAAGTACAATGAGAAGTAAATCTGAGTAAGAACATACATAGAGCATGAATAGTGTAGTGTTTGTTTCAACGAATCTGAAGCTTCATTCTGAGTCATGATCAGTAGTGGTAAGATGTCCACAGACCAGTGAACAAAGAAAATTTGTCAAAAATATTTGAAGGTAGTGATGTCAAGTTAAATACTCTACCAACGCTCTACAGAAAACCTTTAAAGAATATTCTCAGATTAAAAAAAACAACAACAACTACAACATTGCCATGGAGTAGATTCCAACTCATGATGACCCCACACATTTAAGAGTAAAGCTGTACGCATCCTTCAGATTTCAATAACAGTGATGTTCTAGAGTTAATTGCTCAGCCTTTCTTTCACGGCTGTGATGAGTGAGTTTGAGCCACCAACTTTTCCATTAGTAGTCGAGAACAGTTTGTGTCACTTAAGGACCATATTCTGAGCTAGTTATACATGATTCTTTTTAAAGAAATATTATTCAGCAGCAGTAGTATGAGATTTTTCCTATAAAATGTGCTCTAAATCTGATTCCATAAAGACTTAAATAACTAAAGTTGTTGACACTTAGTGCTTCCTCAAGGTTTCCCCCATTGATCCCTTCAACTGCTCTGAATGTAGTTGATAATGTCCACTGACTAGAGAAAATAAGGAAAAGAAAAAATACAGGTGACCAGCATTAATTACATTTCTAAAGAAAGGAGTCCTTTGTGAGACAATGGTGGATAAACGCTGGATTGCTACCTGCAAGATTGTTGTTGTTGCTAAGTACTGTCGAGTAGGTTCCAACTCATAGTGACTCTGCATAAGGTTTCCGAGGAGCGGCTGGTGAACTTGAACCACTGACCTTGTACTTCAAACTGAATTTGCAGTCCAGCCCATTAACCCACAACACCACAGCAGGAGGGTTCAAACCCACCAACCATTCCTCAGATATCCTATGCATGGTTGCTTTGAGTCAGAAGGACTTGAGGGCATTTAACAACAATAACAATAAAGGAAATTAAATTTACTTTAAGTAGGGAAGTGATTTTAAAAAACTAAGTCCTTTTAAGTGAAAAAGAAAGATATAGAATAAAAATGAAAAACAAGATGAAACAACGTATCTTGGAAAACAAAGACTTAGAATCACAAGTCAATTGTCTATTACAAAGAAATAAATCTAATTATAAACCATCAGCAAGAATAGAAGAGAAGAGCAAGATAGAAATATTTTTATAAATTAGTGGTCTATTAAAGTCATTTAGATTCTTATCGATACATAAAATTTCTTTCTTTGGCAACTAAAATGAAACTGATTTATCTCATTGTCAGATATCCTGTTACATTTGTCGTCTTTCAGGCGAGGGCCAGCTGAATGTTAAACTCAATTTCTGAAGAAATGGCATACTTGATTCCTAAACTGCACAGCAACAAGTTAATAGATAAAGCAGGGCATTGAAGGACTCATTGGAAGCTAAAACCTAAATTAAACAGCACAGAGTCAATAATGGAAACTTATAATAGGAATTTATGACCCATTTCCTCATTTTCTCTAGGATTTTGGTTGTGAAAACAAATTAGGTATTTTAGGCATAAAAAAAATATATAATATTCACAAAGAAAATATGTTTAAATTCTACATTTAAATTCCACATTAACCTGCCATTCCAGAGAGACACCCGATGTGTGACAGAGTCAATTGTTTTTGCCAAGTGCCTTAGAGTCACTTGCAACTCACAGTGACCATGTACGGGGTTTCTAAATGGCGGCTGGTGGGTTTGTACTGCTGACCTTATGGTTGGCAGTCCAGTGCTTATCCTACAGTACCACACCAGGACTACAACAGAGTAAGCAGGACTCTACAAAGGTGCACTGTCTCTGAAATCATCAGGCTGTGTACACTGCACTCACCTGAACTTACCTTGTGCCTGCTCCCAGGTATCAAATTACTTATTTTGAGACACTTTTTCCATTTAGAAAAAGAGAAATATAATGACAAATTATGTTAGGTAATACTCCTTTCCCTTAGTTTTAGGAGTTTATTTCTCCACAACATTGTTTTCCCAACAGAACAGATATGTTGAAATCAAGCAAAATCAATTATGGATTCATAAAATAGATACCATTTATTGATAGTTTTCTACCCTAGAAAATGTTGGAGACTTTCAAAGTTTTTACAAATCATATACTTAGTAGTTCTACCATGCTTTAAAAGCCCATTCTACTATCCCCAGCTGTTAAGTAAAGAAAATGAAGAAAAAGAGTCTTTTTCCTGCTAACACTCTTGAGACAGCTTTTGGGAATGAGTAAAGGCATTTTGGAATTTTTTTTCATGGGAAATCAGGAATCCTTGTGCCTGTACCACCAGATCATTTATTATAATAGTGTTGCCTAGTTATTAGTGGGTAGTACATATATTTAAATAAGAGTTATATTAATTGATCTTCCTTATAAGCATATGGGTATTGTCCTATTATTGACAACATTATTATTACAGATAAATCTTGAAACACTCTTTATTACCATGAATGCAACACTGTTCCTCTTCAATTTATCATTTCCAGCATAGTAGACTATATGATTGTCCAATTCAAAATGACAAATGCCAGCCCATTTCAGTTCACTAATGCCTAGGATATTGATCTTTAAGCATTTTTGATAATTTCTCATTTTCCTAGATTCATACTTTGAACATTATGATTATTAATGGAGTATGCCCATGCTTCTTCTCATTCTAATAAATTTTTCTCCATCCACATAGTTAATACTGACTCTATTTTGAGGAAGCAGCTCTTCCCTAGTTGTATTTTCAGTAACTTCCAATTTAAAGGGCTTATCTTCTGACACTGTATCAGACAGTGTTCCACTACTATACATCAGGTTTTCACTGACCAGTGTTTTCAGAAGTAGTTTACCAGGGCCTTCTTTTCAGTCAGCTTTAGTCTTAAAGCTGGTGAAACCTGTCCACCATGGGTGATCCTGCTGATAACAATCCAGTGGCTAAGCTGCCAACATCCCAACACCATGCAAGACAACACAGTCTGGCAAACTAACAAAATGTGGTGTCACCAACAACTAATACCAATGATGATGAAATAGAAAAATTTACCAACTTCTACAGTCTGAAATTGATCACACTTGCCATCAAGATGTATGGATAATGACTGATGATTAGAATGTGAATGTTGGAAAGAAGAAGCATGGATAAATAGAAAATAAGTCTGGTGGTAAAATCAACACTGAAGATTGCATGACAAAATTCTGCAAGACCAATGACATATTCATTTGAAATTACACTTGTTTTAGCAATATAAATGATGACTATATATGTACATGGACTTATAAAGAAAAAAAATCCTTGCCACTGGACCAATAAATAATATCATGATAAATTCAGAAAAAACTTAAATTGTCAAAGACTCCATTTTACTTGAATCTACCATCAACACTCATGGAAGCAATAGAAATCAAATGGCATAATTCATTATGCAAATTTGCTGCACAAGACTT
>NW_006408708.1:1790728-1791892 GCF_000296735.1 Chrysochloris asiatica
ACCTAAGGTCCTATACACTGCAAAGTCTCCTCAAGAGGCCTATTTCACTGGGCAAGTTCTAGAACCCATTTTAGGTATTCCAATCAGCCATAGCCTGCAAACAGGCTTACAAGTTTTCTGTAATCATCATGTTTCCTGACATTCATTTCTATCCCATTCAAGTGTGTATTTTACAATAGTAGGCAAGAGAAACCAATACTCATAAGATAGTCAAGCATATTAGTATTATTGCCCCTCTTCAAACTATGCCTAGATCCCTGTATCACAGAGCCTTGTTGTTCCAAGGTTGAACATGCATCACTATTTACCTCTGTCCCACTTAGCCCATGCAAATATATCTGCCTTGTTCTTCCACCTCCTCTCCCTTCTTGGATTAACCTTCCCAACACCCAAACTATGATGTGTCTGCCCTTACCCTGTGCTGTACCATAAACTCCCTCCACCTCCCCCTAAACCCTCCACCCCAGCCCTACCATGTGGGTACCTTATATTCTATTAAATTTTCTCTCCATTTAAGACAGTCTATTTTATCCTGTAATCTACCTGACCTTCTCACTACCTGGATCTCTGTTTCTCTGTGTTTACTTCTTACACATTGTAATTGTTTTGATCATAGACTGACCTCCCAAATCCTCTGAATTTGTTCTTATAGTTTTATTATGTTCTTAACTCTTCCATCCGTCAATTGCATTCCAGGTGATGCTGCCACATACGTCAATCTCTGGTTGTTGTTTGTTCTTGTTGGTTCTCAGTCCACAGAACTCCTTTTAGGATGTTTTCCATTGGAGGGTTGGGTTTGGAAAAATCACTTAGCTTCTGTTTATCCTGGAATGTTTTGATTACACTGTCTTATTTGATTGACAGCTTTGCTGGATAGAAGTTTCTTGGTCAGTAGTATTTTTCTTTCAGGGTTTTATATATGCCTCCCCATTGCCTTCTTGCCTGCATGGTTTCTGTTGAGAAATCTGAGCTTAATCTGATATGCTTGCCTTTGTATGTTGCACTTCTCTTTTCCCTAACAACTTTCAGGATTCTGTCCTTATCTTTAATTTTGGAGAACTTGATTATTATATGTCTTGGTGATTTTCTTTTAGGGTCTATCCTTTCTGGCAGTTCATTGAGCTTCTTGAATGCTTATCTTTTCACTTTTCAGGATGTTAGGGA
>NW_006408708.1:1793003-1794023 GCF_000296735.1 Chrysochloris asiatica
CAGAATGGAGGTATGCAGAGAGTGAAAGACCAATGGATAGATCCAAAAAAAAAAAAAAAAAAGAATGTCACACTTTGTCTCTGTGGTTCTGTCAAGCGTCCGTGGCTGCTCTGATCCTTCCCTCATTCGGTCACACCCAAGATGGCTGCACTGGGAGCAGCTGAGCACCTTGGATTAGAAAGCACTGGATTTCTTGTTTCTGACACAAATCCCCCTGGCTGTAAGCCTTCCAACTTTCTAAATATTCCTTTATATGTCGTTCAGAGTTCTGGGACCATCCCCTGAGCCTGCTTGGTCCAGTAGTCTGAGTTGTTGCAGATGGAGCTCCTCACTACACTGCTACCCTCTCTGCCATCTTGTTTGTTCTCCAATGCCACTTAATTTTGAAGACAGAAACCTGTCCAATCAACTGGAAGGGACCCATATGCATGAACATACCAAATATTAGTGAGCCAACAGGATGCAGAAACGATTAAGCAATATCACTACTATCTCACACAAGTAAAATTTTCTAAATGCAATTCAAAAACATTTGCAGCAGTACATCAGAGGGAACTCCCAAAAATGGAAACTGGAATCAGAAAAGCATGTAGAGCAAGGGATAACATTGCTAATATAAGATATATATTTGCAGAAAGAAGAGAATGTCTACCTGTGTGTTATTGACTGTGCAAAAGCATTTCACTTTGTAGAAAACATTGTAAATAATGAAAAGTCTAGAACACTTAATTGTGCTTCTGTGGACTAAAAGGCAGTTATTCAAACAGAAAAAGAAGTGCTCCATGGTTTAAAGCCAGAAAACTGTGCATTAGTGTTTTATTCATTCACCATATTTATTAACTCTATATGTTGAGCAAATAATTTTAGAAGCTGTACTATATGAAAAAGAAAGTGGCATCAGAATTGGAGAAAGACTCATTAACAACCTGCAATATGCAGATGGCACAATATTGCTAGCTGAACATGAAGAAGATTTGAAATGCTTACTAATGAAGATCAAAGACTACAACCTGCAATATA
>NW_006408708.1:1794528-1802665 GCF_000296735.1 Chrysochloris asiatica
GACTCAATGGCACCTGACAACAACAACAACATAAAGAAAATTAAAAAATTAAAATGGTCACAACTGCCCCAATAAGTAACATTATGATAAATGGAGAAAGCTTTGAGGTTAAGTATTTCATTCTACTTGGATCCACAAACAGTGTCCATGGAAGCAGCAGTCAAGAAATCAAATGATGTATTGCATTGGGAAAATCTGCTGCAAAAGACTTCTTTAAAGTTAAAGAGCAAAGATGCCACTTTGAGGATTCAGGTGCATAGGACTCAAGTCATGGTATTTTCAATAGCCTCATCTGTATGTGGAAGATGGGCAATGAATAAGGAACTCCAGAAAAGAATCAATGCATTTTAATTATGCTGTTGATGAAAAATATTAGATATATCATGGATAGCCAGAAGAACAAAGAAATCTGTCTTGGAAGAAGTACAGCCAGAATGTTCCTTGGAAGCAAACTTATGCGGTCAGAACAGAATTATTCCATTGGATTTCCAAGTCAATGGTCTTCCAGAAGCAAATTGCCAGGCCTGTCTCAGAGGTGCTCCTGGATGGGTTTGAACTGCCAAACTTTCAGCTAGCAGTCAAGTGCTTAACCATTTTAGTAGGTGTGGTGTGGCACTGTGGGTTAATGTACTGGACTGAAAAGTCGGCTTGAACCACAATGTCGGTGGTTCAAACTCACCAGCTGCTCCTTGGAAACCCTATACAGGGTCACTATGGTGTGGAACCCACTAGACGACACTTAACAACAACAACAAATACAATATACTAATTAAATAAATAATATTGGCATTTAAAGTTAAAATATATCTTGCCATCTACACTGACTCTGTTCATTTTTTTCAATTTAAAAAATTTTGTATTTTCTATTCAAGTAGATTTTAAAGTTAACAGTTAACAATAAGCTACATAAACTGTCAAAAGAACCATGGAAAGCATTCTATAGAAGGATGGAACCATTTGAAAAAAATATATCTTTCTTGATTTATTATATAATTCAACACTTGAGGTAGATTTTAAAAAACAAACTACTTTGGCTTCCATTCATAGTGATATGAGGTTTACAATTCTTATTGACAATACTGAGTTTATAAATTGCATTTGCATAATATAACCTAGTGCTATAAAACAATCCAGCATATTCAAACCATGAAATATCCACATACTGCACCTTAGAACTCTAAACAGCGCTCTTTTTTGTTCCATCACAATAGACTTCTAAGAGTTTTAAAAGACAGTGCTCTCCTAATCTTCACCCTTTCATTTTGTGACACTTTCACATTGTGTCTTTCTATGGAAGCATGAAAGGTAAAGGAAAAGGTTCAGTAGAGTTGAACTGGCATAGCCCACTACCTGAAAATGTCTTTTATTCCTCCAATTCTGCCCCCCGCCCCCCGCTTTTTTTTTTTCCTTGAAATACTTGGCTAATTGCATCGTTCTTCATTTTCCTTGTGTTGACAACCTAAAAGAGTAATGTGATCATCCCAACTGGAAGATTCTGGGATTTTCTTGAGTTATTTTGCAACTCTACAAATGCGTAGTCTTCCTCTCTGGATCAGAAATCCTTTGGTGGTTAATTTGCTGCCTCAAGCCCTCAGATGCAGTGGTACCAATTGCTTCATAGGCTTTCCAAGAAATTTAACAAACCAAACATTACCCCTTTCCAATTAGATCCTAGTCTCTCTTCATCAGCAATATTCAAAAAGACTGAATATTTTCCACTACAAAATAGGTATTTTGGAAAGCTCTACACAAGGTTGTTTGCACAGAATTGACATTTCCACCATGAACAACTTTATGTGGTACTTAGGGTTTCTTTAAAAGACCTTTATCCTAGGGCTGACCTGGTTTAACCCTCCTTAACTTATAAAAAATGAAGGGATTGTAAGAGAGAATATATGATACTGTAGGATCAGTGCTAGACTGTGAACCATAAAGTCGGCAGTTCAAACCTACCTGCTACTACTTAGAAACCCTATACAGTGTCATTATACATTAGAACCAACTTGACAGCATTTAACAACAGCAATGATAAGGCTATAGGCTGCTGATGGATTAGACTTTTCCCTGGCTGTGTTTCCTGATGGAAGAGTGCTCATTCCAAAGAAAGATAACCCAATAAAATGCAGAAATCATCAAACAACATTACTAATATCATTTGTAAATAACATTTTGCTAAAGATGTTTAAAAAATGGTTACAGCAGTACATCAACATGGAGCTGCCAGAAATTCAGCTGGATTCAAAAGAGGACATGAAATGTAAATATTCATGTACAAATAGCAAATATCCTCCTTCAAACTCTTATATATAAATTTGTGAGATATATTTGTAGTGTGGTGCTGTACAGTAAGCAGTAGACCACAAGGCCAGTTTGAACGGAAAGGTTGGAGGTTCAAACTCACCATCCACTCCTTGTAAACCCTACTTAGGGTCGCTATGCATCGGAACAACTATATATATCTACATCTATGTATGTTTATAAGGAGCTCTGGTACCGTAGTGGTTACGAATCAGACTGATAACCTCAGGGACAGCAGTTTGAAATTACCAGCTGTTCCATGGGATAAAGATGAGGCTTTCTGCCCCTGTAAAAATTTACAGCCTCAGAAACCCTGTACAGGGTGACTATGAGTCGAAATCGACACTATGGCACAAAACCAACACTACCATATATGTATATATACAGATACATCCTGGCAATGTAGTGGATTACGAACTTGACTGCTAACCTTAAGGTCAACAGTTCAAATCTACCAGTCATTCCATGGGCGAAAGATGAAACTTTCTGCTCCCATAAAGATACACAGCCTTGGAAACCCTATACAACATTGCTATGAGTCAGAACAAGTGTTTACCTGAAGAATATCACTATTTACTGAGAAGTATGAGTATTCCAGAACACTTAATTGTACTTCTGAGAAATCTGTACATGGACCAAGAAGCAGTTGTTCAAACAGAGCATGGGAACACTGAATGTTTTAAAATTGGGAAAGGTGTGTGACAAGGTTGTGTTCTTTCACCATACTTATTCAACCTGTATGCTGAGCAAATAATACGAGAAGCTGGATTCTATGAAGAAAAACGTGGCATCAGGATTGGAGGAAGACTCGTTAACAACCTGCGATATGCAGATGATACAACCTTGCTTGCTGAAAGTGAAGAGGACTTGAAACATTTACTGATGAAGATCAAGGAACATGGCCTTCTGTATGGTTTGCATCTCAATGTCAAGAAAACAAAAATCCTCACCACTGGACCAATAAACAACATTCTTATCAACGGAGAAAAAAATTGAGGTTGTCAAGGACTTCATTCTTCTTGGATCAACTATCAGCATTCGCAGAAGCAGCAGTCAAGAGATCAGACAACGTATTGCATTGGGCAAATCTGCTGCACAGGAACTTTTTAAAGTGTTGAAGAGCAAAGACGTCAGCTTGAGGGCTAAGGTGCACCTGACCCAAGCCATGGTATTTTCAATAGCCTCATATGGATGCAAAATCTGGACAGTGAATAGGGAGATCATAGAAGAATTGATACCTTTGAATTGTGGTGTTGGAGGAGAATACTAAAAGTGCCATGGACTGCCAAAAGAACCAATCGATCTGTTTTGGAAGAAGTGCAGCCAGAGTGCTCTTTGGAGGCCAGGATGACTAAGCTTCGTCTCTCATACTTTGGACATATTGTCAGGAGGATGTCATGCTGGGTAAGATGGAGGGTCAGAGAAAAAGAGGAAGACCCCCAACAAGATGGATCGTCCAGGTGGCATCATTGATGGCATCGAGTGTGGCAGCGGTAATGAGGTTGGCCCAGGATCGGACATTGTTTCGTTCTGCTGTGCATGGGGTAGCTATGAGTCGGTTCCAACTCGATGGCACCTGACAACAACAACAACAACAACAACTTTAACACTTGCAAGGAGTCCTGGTGTGGTGCTGAGGGTTAATGTGCTGGACTGCAAAATTGGCTTGAACCATAAGATCGGTTGTTCAAGTTCACCAGCCAATCATCAGAAACCCTATATAGGATCGCTATGGGTTGGGACAGACTTGATGGCACTTAACAACAACAACAAATTTACTGCTTGCATACCTCTTTGTGTCTTCCCATGTTTTTATCATTCCTCTGCCAACCTCCCTCTTCTTGTATATTGTCCTTCTTATCACCCAAGTATGTCTACCCCTCTAGTCAGTGAATTACTCTTCCTTCCTTCTCATCCCTGATAATCATCAAATAATGTTTCTTTGAATTTGAATGTAGGAAAGCCTTTCCTTGCATTTTTACAGTAGTTTGTCCTTTTGTGACTAACTAATTTTGCTCAACATAATGTATTGGTGGACATTATGTTGAGTGAAATTCATGGTTCATCCATGTTATGAGGTGTTTTGAAGAGTTCTTGTTATTCTTCACCATTACATCGTATTCCACTACGTATATGTACAAAAGTTTGTTTACTCATTATTACATTGATGGGCATTTAGGCTGTCTCCATCTTTTTGTTATTGTGAATAGCACTGTGATGACCATCTGTGATATATCTACTCATGTCCTGGCAGTAAATAACATTTTACTAAATGGAGAAAATATTGATGCTGTCAAAGACTTCATTTTTCTTGGATCTACTATAATAGAAGTAGAGGCCAAGGAATCAATAGACAAGATGTATTGCATTAGAAAAATCTTCTGCCAAAGTTCTCTTTAAAGTGTTAAAGGATGAAGATATCAGTTTGAGGTATGCCTGGTACAAGCCATGTTTTCAATTGCTTCACATGCATGTGAAAGTTGGACTATGAGTAAGGAAGAAAAAGTAGAATTAATGCATTTGAATTACAGTGTTGGCAAATTATATTGAAAGGACTATGGATTGCCAGAAGAATAAACAAATCTGTCCTGACAGAAATAAAACCAGAATGCTCCTTAAAAGCCAGGATTGCGAGACTTGGCCTCTCATTCTTATCCTCTCATATTGCCAGGAAGGACCAGCCCCTGAAAAAATACATCCTGCTTGGTAAAGTGAGTGTCAGTGAAAAAGAGGAAGATCCCAAAAAGATAGCTTAACACAGTGACAGCAACAATGGGCTCAAACACTACCACAATTGTGAAGATGGTACAGGTTGGGCAGTATTCCTTTCTGTTGTGCATAGGGTTGCTATGAGTCAGAACCAACTCGACAGTACCTAACAATGAACAAGTTTCCTCCATCCTGTTTAGATGTTGTTGCTGTTAAGTGCCATCGAGTTGATTCCAATCCATAGTATAAGGATTGGAGGTTTCCGTATAAGGTTTCCGAGGAGCAACTGGTGAGCTTGAACTGCTGACCTTGCAGTTCAAATGGCTTTTCAGTCTGGTGCATTAACCCATAGCGCCATACCAGGACTCCCCATTTAGATTGTTGTTAAGTGCTGTCAAGTTAGTTCTGAGCCATAGCGACCCTGTATAGGGTTTCCGGGGAGCAGCTGGTGAGCTTGAACTGCCAATCTTGCAGTTCAAATGGCTTTGCAGTCTGGCACATTAACCTACAGCGCCACACCAGGACTCTTCATTTAGATGAGGAGACCCTAAATATCTCCTAGGATTATCCAGGGAATTGGGTAAAATGGGAAAGTCCCTGGGTAGGTCAAAAGGCTAAACACTAACTGAAAGTTGGTGATTTGAATCCACCAAGAAACACTTCAGAAGGAAGGCCTCACAAGTTACATCTAAAAAATCAGTCACTGAAACCCTACAGAACACACTTCTACTCTGACATGTAGGTTGCTATGCGTGGGAATTGGCTCCATAGCAACTGGTTTGAGTTTGGGGTTTGGAGGTCAGATAATAGATGTGTAATAGCTTGTAGAAAAGAGTGTTACATGAGTATAGAATAAACAGGAATCAGCATGCAATTCAACAAATTAGGCTAATTCACAGTAGCTGAGACACTATCTTAATTATTCCCATTGCTTACCTGGTCCCCATCCCTCTTGTGTGTACTCACAAGGAATCTTAAAGCTTCTTCCTCTTTTTCATCCATGAATTCAGTACTAGCAGATGTTCAAAGAGCCAGGACTGGTTCTGTGTTTGCTCATATTCCCTCCCAATAACATAGTTAGATGACTACTCACTGCACACCTGTAGGGTATATTGCCTCAGACAATTCCACAGCAGTTTGCAGCCCTTACTTGTCAATGTTAAATATGCCATGGCATACAGTGTGCTATGTTTTCATAATTCCACAAGAATGTCATAGTATCCACATGAAGGAGCAGTCTCACTTCACAAATCCACAATACCTAAAGTCAGAATTCTAGAATATTACCTCCCACAGCCTCTACTTGGGAGAGTTCCTTTATCTTGGGATTTTCTCCCTGCTTATCTAGTTCCTATTCCTAGCCTGATAAAAAATTAAAGTCTAGCACAGTTTGTTATGTCTAAAGATTTAGCTGCCCAAACTGTGGGGACCCACACTGCTAGTTTTGAGTCACGTTTCTTGGCTTTCAAGCCTGCAGAAAAGAACTTGGACTCATCTGCAGGAGACAAGCTGTTCTCAGGTAGCTTCAGAGGAGCACACTGTTGTCTGACTGCCCAAAGAGAATCTTTCCTTCTCCTTAGAAAACAGCACAACAAAGTTACCAAGTGTCTGTCATGGGGAAATCTTCTGTACTCTGAGGCAAAAATGATGAGGACAATATTTAATAATCCTTCTTTTATATGTTGTTGTTAAGAGTCATCAAGTTGGTTCTGACTCAAAGCAACTCAGAATTCAAAGTGTGGTTTCTAAGGAGTGGCTGGTGGGTTTGAACTGCCAACCTCATTGTTATATGAGCTCAGGGTTTGTTCAACAGCTCCACACTAGGACTCCTCCTTTATATGAAGGGGCTTCAAAAAGTTTGTGGAAAAATTGAATGAGAAGATAATGGAATTTTTCCACAAATATTTTGAAGTCATTTCATGAACTAGTTATTTAATAGTCTAAATATTCTAGAACCTTTTCTAAAATGGTTTTAATCAGTCTTTTCACATATAGGCATAGTGACTGAGATAAAACAGTCCATTTTCACACCAAATGCCAAGCATTTGCCAGTTTAGGGTCTCATCGGTATTCAGGGTTTTTGCAGGCATGAGGAATAAAAGGGTTTTTAGGGCAATAAATATATGTCCTCAACCCTTCTGCTGAACATCAAGCAGAGTGTTTGGCTGACATTAATTTTGATAACCAGAGAGCTTTCTGTTCCTGGCTGCCTGTTCTGTTGCCCATTGCATAACATTTTAAATCATTTCAGCCATGGTCAAGACAGCCAAAAAAGCAGCTTCAGCCCAGAAGAGACAAAGGGATAGTGTTGGAGAAAGACAAGCAGTGGTATCCTTGCTTCATTTTAAAATTAATAGAGTTGGTTATAGTTTCTAAGTAGAGTTGGAATTGCAGCTGCCAGAGAATGGATCTGAACACTGAAAGCTCTCTTTAATTTGTGGACCTGGGACAGGTAGTGGTGTTCTCCAGCAAGCACAGCACAGGTAGTGGCACTGTAAAGCCTGCAAGGGGAGCCTGCCAGGAAGCTTCAACACTGTCCTCAGGGAACTGCCTCAATGCTACGGGCAGGCTTTGATCTCTGCTGAAATTGCTTAGAGGATGCCAACGGTACCGTGGGTGTCCACGAGTTCATTTTACAGAGACCATCAAAGCAGCTTTCAGATGGTAAAGACTAACAACTGGCCTCTATTTGAACAGCTAGCAGCTCTTCAAACTGTCTAATTCTCAGAGTTTGTGAAACAGAATGAGAGCTCAGAAACTGAGAGTGTGTTGAGTACCCGGCAGAATTGAGAAGAGAATAAGGGATCCAAATTGCGGGTGTTTCTGCCGTTGACTGGTATCATCCAAACATCAGTTTTCTTAGTTTAAAATAAACAGTTTCTAAGTGTTACACCATTGGAGCAATTTTAGTGCATCATGATTTTAGCTAAGATGTAAGATGTGTATTAATCTCTAAAGGAATCATCAAAATATCATAGCAGAGTTTGTTGGATAACGGAGAAATAACACTCTTTGGGGGAATTAAAATGAAACAACAAAAGTAAATAGATTTATAAATCAAATTTAAAAATCTACTGGAAAGGAGTTTGATAAAACAGGACTTTGTATATAATGTTATAATTTTAATAAT
>NW_006408708.1:1802970-1808648 GCF_000296735.1 Chrysochloris asiatica
CTCCTCAGAAACCCTATACAGGGTTGCTATGGGTCAGAACTGACTTTATGGCACTTCACAACAATAACAATGGATCAAGAATTATCTTTGGGGAGAATAATATATTCTCCTTTGGCTTGAATGGCAAATGTTTAAAGGTTAAACATCAATCTTTTTGTAGGAGGTAAAATACATCATCAAATTGTGTAAAAGAATTAAACGAATTATACTAGCAGTTAACTATGACTGGGGAAGAGCTGCCTCCTCACAGTAGAGTCAGCCTAATGATGGGCCACAACTCAAAATGATAAGAAACAGCTACAAATATCTATGAAAATTGGAACATGTAATATATAAAATATGAATCTAGGAAAATTGTAAATTGTCATAAATGAAAAGGACTGCATAAAAATATATATTCTAGACATTAGTGAGCTAAAGAGCACATGTATTAGCCATTTTGAATCAGAGAATCATATGGTTTAATATCCTAGGATTGACAAGTTGAAGAGACATAGCATCACATTCATCATCACCAGCCATTTTTCAGGAGAAAGATGAGGCTTTCTGCTCCAGTAAAGATTTATTGCCTTGGAAACCTTATACATGGTCACTATGAGTCTGAACCCACTCTATGGCACACTACCACCACTGTGGGAATAGACAATGGATAAATTCAGTCAAAACAAGTCCAGGGGCAGACTGTGGAACAGACCATCCATTACTCATATGCAAATTCAAACTGAAGATGAAAAACATTAAAACAAGTCCATGAAAGTCAAATTACAATTTTACTTATATCTCGCCTAAATTTAGAGACCATCTTTGATGCATTAGACACTAATGACAGAAGACCAGAAGAGTTGTGGGATGACATCAAGAACATCAGATATGAAGATCATCAAAAAGGCATGAAAGAAAGAGAAAAGAAATATATGAAAGAAAGAAAAGACCAAAATGGATGTCATAAGAGACTCTGACACTTATCCTTGAATGCAGAAAGTGTTTAGAGGAAGTAAAAGAACTGAACAGAAAAATTTAAAGGGCATCTCTAGAAGACAAACTGAAACAATTTACTGAAATGTGCAAAGACCTGGAGTTAGAATAACAAAAGTGAAGAACATGCTCAACATTCTCAAGCTGAAAGAATGGAAGAACAATTAAAGATTCAACTTGCAATATTAAAGTATTCTATGATTAAAACTAGCAGTACGGTAGTTTTATAGGTGGTTCAAGACTACAAACCACTCCATGGAGAAAAATGATGCTTTCTGCTCCCAAAAAGATTTACAGCCTCATAAACCCTATACAGAGTCACTATAAGTTGGAATCAATTCAACAGCACTTAACAAAAACAATATGAGCAATATATTGAATGGCAGAGAATATGGCAAATAACAAAAGAAGATGGATATACAGAGTCACTGCACCAAAAAGCACAGATGTTGTTAGGTGCCATCGAGTCGGCACCAAATCAGATCGACCCTATGAACAGCAGAACGAAAAACTGCCCGATCCTGGGCCAACCTCACTACTATTGCCACGATGGAGTCCATCGATGCTACCACTTGGCCAATCTATCTTGTTGGGGGTTGTCCTATTTTTCTCTGACCCTCCACCTTACCAAACATGATATCCTTCTCCAGCGACTGGTCCCTCCTTACAGTATGTCCAAAGTATGAGAGACGCAGTTTGGCCATCTTGGCCTCCAAGGAGCACTCTGGCTGCACTTCTTCCAAAACTGATCTATTGCTTCTTTTGGCAGCCCATGGCATTTTCCATAACAGCCAAAACCATAACTCAAAAATATCAATTCTTTTATGGTTGTCCTTATTCACTGTTCAGATTTCGCATGCATATGAGGTTATTGAAAATACCATGGCTTAGGTCAAGCACACCTTAGTCCTTAAGCTGACATCTTTGCTCTTCAACACTTTAAAAAGGTCTTGTGCAGCAGATTTGCCTAACAGAATACTTTGTTTGATTTCTTGACTACTGTTTCCATGAGTGTTGATAGTTGACACAAGAAAAATAAAGTCCTTGACAACTTCAATCTTTTCTCCATTGATAAGAATGTTGTTTACTGGTCCAGTGGTGAGGAATTTTGTTTTCTTGACATTGAGATGTAATCCATACCAAAGGCTGTACTCTTTGATCTTCATCAGTAAATGTTTTATGTCCTCTTCTGTTTCAACAAGCAAGGTTGTATCAACTGCATATTGCAGGTTGTTAATGAGTCTTCCTTCAATCCTGATGTCACATTTTTCTTCATATAACCCAGCTTCTCGGATTATTTGCTCAGCATACAGGTTGAATAAGTATGATGAAAGAATACAGCCTTGTCGCACACCTTTCTTAATTTAAAATCATTCAGTGTTCCCATGTTCTGTTCAAGCAACTGCCTCTTGGTCCGGGTACAGATTCCTCATGAGCACAATTAAGTGTTCCGGAATACTCATACTTTGCAATGTTGTTCATAGTTTGTTGTGATCCACACAATTGAAAGCCTTTGCATAGTCAATAAAGCACAGGTAAGCATCTTTCTGATATTCTCTGAAAAAAGTATTGTCAATGTTAAACCATTTCAAGAGGTAGGATACGATCAAGACATGATGAAATAGAAAAGACCCAAACTGTTCTGAAGGTGTTGAGGAAAAACAAATCTCTTGGAATTGAAAGAATAGTGGGAAACAGCTTCCTGGCCAACCAACTGGTTAAAGTGGTACACTGACAAGGATCTGCCAGAAATGCAGATACAGAAGAGGGTCTCGAATTAGGGAAATTATTGCTGATGCCAAACTGATCTTGGATAAAAGCAAAAAAATACCAAAAAGATGTTTACTTTGTGCTTTATTTACTATACAAAGTTATTCAACTATGTGGATTAGAACAAACTATAAATACTATTATGAACTTCTGGTTTGGTGGTGGCAGAGCAGAGTCAGGTAGGACAGGGTCAGTAGGAGAGGGCTGAAAACCCAGAGATGCTCCTCTCATGAAACAGCACCAGAGCTCTGGATCTAGCATAAGGGTCAGGGCATTAGTTTCCCACAACCACCAGTGGAAAAATCATGGTATAAGGAAAATATTGAAATTTAGAAATCGATCAAGTAATTGGGATTCCCTCAGCAGCCATACCACCCGGGCAAAGGTCAGATGGTGGGGCTACAGCCAGACTGGTACTGGGAACCGACGCTCAAAGCAGCAAGGTGACATTTGAAAAAGGAGGTGTGGGGGGATTCTATACATTTTTTCCTCCTCTTCCCTGTCATGCCTTCTTTGACCAGCCCGGATGCCTTCAGGCAGGTGGGTGTGCATCCTCCCAAAAAAGTCCAGTGTTGAGATCACAGCTTCCCCATGGTACAGAGAGAAAGAGCCCCATCGGTCCAAGGGCAAATTCTTTGGCTGCTGCCTTTGACTTCTCCCTGTGGATCCCAGCCCTAAAGCTGAATTGTGTGGGACCCTTTACCCAGCAAGAAGAAAAGCAAGTTTGGCCTGACAGACAAGCCATATAAACAATCTGTAAAACTCCAGCATAAAAAGACACAACTATTTCAAATATGCTGTGCGCATGCAGATACCTAACTGACCTTCAGAGACAAAAATAGTAAACAATCTGTCTACCATTAACTTCTCAATTTCTATCTGTGCACCTCTATGGTGGTGACTAGAGGAGGGGCCTGAGTGAGTGGACACCCCCACCCACTACTGGAGGCATCTATGGTGCACACATATTACCTGTGTAGCAAGGTGACTGGCCAGTTGGCCAGTTTTATTTTTGTTTCAAAGTAGTGGTTTTTGTCTCTGCTTTTGTATTGCTTCTGCTTTGGGGCCTTTTGATCACACATTTTTCCTGTAGGTGGGAGCTTTTTCTCCCTATGTTACCCAAGAAGAGTCAGCAATTGTGGCCATATAGCCAAGTTGCAAGCATACACTATAATATCCCACCATTGAGACAAGAGCCAATAACAGCTGCTAAGCATTACATGTGAAAAGGAAAGCCTATCTCCTGATCATATCCAACAGGAGACATCCAGTAAGCTTAATAACACAACAACAAACATCCATTTAAGCATTAAAAATCCACACAACTATTGAAATGACAAACAAAAAAACAACCAAAGATATCAAAACATGTCCCAAAACAGAAAAGAGTAGCTGAAAGAAATGAGCTGGACACAGATAAAGGTTTTCAAGAATAAGAAGAGCAGGTTTTGGATTTGCCTGAGAAGGAATTCAGAAGAATAATATGGAAACAAATTCAAATGCTCTGAAAAGGGGTGGAGGAAAAAGGAAGAAGTCAGGAAAGTACTACAAGAGCAATCAAACAAGATCAATACATCATTGGAAACAATTAAAAACCTACAAAAAGAGGTCCAGATGATTAAAAATAAAATATGAGAAATGGACAATACACTGAAAGGGGAAAGGAGCAGAATTGAAGAGCTGGAAGCCAGAACCAGCAAGCTGTAAGAAAAATCTCTCAATACTGCTAAGATAGAAGAGCAAGCTGAAAAAAGGATAAAAAATCTGAAGAGAGTCTAAGATTCATGCTAGATAACATTAAGAGGAACAACTTAAAAATTATTGGCATTCTGGAACAGGAAAAATCAGACAAGTCCACAGAGGAGACAGTTGAAGAACTTCTGGAAGAAAATTTCCCTAACTTCTTGAAAGGTGAGAAGATAAACATGCAAGAAGCCAAATATACTCCAGCAAGGATAGACCCTAAAAGAAAATCACCAAGACATATAATAATCAAGCTCTCCAAAATCAAAGACAAGGAGAAAATCCTAAAAAGAGCCAGGGAAAAGAGAAATGTTACTTTAAAAAAAGCAAATCAGATTAAGCTTTGACTTTTCAGTAGAAACCATGCAGACAAGAAGACCATGGGGAAACATATACAAAATCCTAAAAGAAAAAAACTGCCAAGAAAGAGTCATCTATCCAGCAAAACTGTCAATCAAATACAATGGTGCAATCAAAACATTCCAGGATAAACAGAAGCTAAGAGATTTTGTCAAAGCCAATCCATCACTTCAAAACAAGATAAAGGGAATTCTTTGGACTGAAAACCAACAAGAAGAGACAATAACCAGAGAGTGACAGGCATGGTAACACCACCAGAAACTAAGACGATGGATAACATAGTCCAGCACAGAACAAAACTACAAGAAAGAATTCAAAGGAGCTGGGAGGTCTACCGACAATCAAAATAATAGCAAAGTCAAAGAAGGAAAAAATGTAAGAACTGAGATCCAGGTTGTGAAGAGGCCAGATAGATTACAGGATGCAATTGTTGTTATTGTTGTTGTTGTTGTTAGGCGCCATCAAGTAAGTACCAACTCATAGAGACCCTATGCACAGCAGAACGAAACATTGCCCGATCCTGGGCCAACCTCACTACTGTTGCTATGTGTGAGTCCATCGATGCTGCCATGTGGCCAATTCATCTCGTTGGGGGTCTTCCTCTTTTTCTCTGACCCTCCACCTTACTAACCATGATATCCTTCTCCAGCAACTAGTCCCTCCTGACAACATGTTCGAAGTATGAGAGAAGAAGTTTGACCATCTTGGCTTCAAGGAACACACTGGCTGTACTTCTTCCAAAATGGATCCAATGGTTCTTTTTTTGGCAGCCCATGGCACTTTAAATATTCTCATCCAACACCATAACTCAAAAAGCATCAATTCTTCTA
>NW_006408708.1:1830629-1841978 GCF_000296735.1 Chrysochloris asiatica
ATCCCACAACTCTTCTGGTCTTTGGTCTTTAGTGTTTGTTTAATGTATCAACTATGTTCTTCAGATGATTTCTAAATTCAGGTGGGATATATTCAAGGTCATATTTTGGCGCTCATGGACTTCGTTTCATTTTCTTCAGCTTCAGTTTTAATTTGCATGTGAGCAATTGATGGCCTGTTCTACAATCTGCCCCTGGCCTTGTTTTGACTGATGATATGGAGTAATTGTTGCTGTTGTTGTTAAGTGCTGTCTAGTCGGTTCTGACCCATAGAAACCCTAGATAGGGTTTCCATGGACTAGCTGGTGATCTTGAACTGCTGACCTTGCTGTTCAAATGGCTTTGCAGTCACAGTGCCACACAAAGACTGCTATAGAGCAATTAGAAGTTCAATTAACAGTGGGTCCTCATCCCACAGGGCACCAAGAACTTTCGATTGAGCATTCTTGACTATAGTTTTCCATAGTTCCCATCAGTCCTTTTGTTGTTGTTGTTAAGTACCGTCAAGTTGATTCTGACTCATTCTGAGGAGTGGTTGGAGAGTTTGAACCACTGACATTGAGGTTCAATCTTATCTAGTTGTTTAGTGTTTATCCTGTGCCTGAGTTATTTTTTGGTGTTGCTTGTCTGGCTACTCTAGGCATTTGAGTTTTGAATCTTGACTTAAAGGAAGTATCCAAGCATCGTAGGATAAGGAAAAGAAAAATGGGTAAAATAGAAGCAAACTACTAGTATAAATAAGGAAGTAGAACAGAACAGTTGTCAAGAGGACAGAGAGTTTGGGAGTGTGTGAAGACTTCTTCCTTTAGTATCATTGGCTCTTGATCATATACTACCTCTTGAAATAGTTGAACATCAATCATTTCCTTTTGGTACAGTGACTCTGTGTATTCCTTCCATCTCCTTTTGATGCTTTCTGCATCATTCAATAATTTGTCCAGAGAATACTTCAATAACCAAGTTGAGGTGAATTTTTTTTTTAGTTCTCTCAGTTTGAGAAATGCTGTGTGTGCTCTTCCCTTTTTGTGCATTTCATTGTAATATTTGACCTTGTCTTCTCGAGGTGAGCTTTGAAATTTTCTGTTGAGTTCTTGTACCTCCTCATTTCTTCCATTTGCTTTAGTATCTCTACGCTGGAGAGTAGAGTCTCTTCTGAAATCCATTTTGATCTTTTCCTTCTTTCTTGTCTTCTTAATGACTTTTTGCTTTCTTCTTGCATGATGTCTACGACTACCAAAAAATGACCTTGAACATATCCCACTTGAATTCAGAATTTGTTGCAGTAGACACTAAAGACCAAAGACCAGAAGAATTGTTTGATGGCATCAAGAACATCAAAAAGGAAGAAAGCAAAAAGTTCATGAAGAAGTCAAGAAAGAAAGAAAATAACAAAATAGATATCAGAAAAGACTCTGAAACTTGCTCTCAAGTGTAGAGGTGCTAAAACAAATAGAAGAAATGAGGAGGTAAAAGAGCTGAACCAAAAGTGTCAAAGGACAGCTTGAGAAGACAAAGTCAATTATGGAATGTGCAAGATCTGAAGTTAGAAAACCAAAAGAGGAGAATATACTCAGCCTCTCTCAAGCTGAAAAAAACTGAAGAAAAAAAATGCAAGTCTTGACTTGAAATTCAGAAGGATTCTTTGGGCAAAATATTGAATGATACAGGAAGCATCAAAAGAAGATGGAAGGAATACACAGCATCACTGTCCCATGAAGAAATGGTCAATGTTCAACCAGTTCAAATGGTATTATGTGATTAAGAGCTAATGGGACTGAAGGGAGAATTCCAAGGGTCACTGAAGGTATTTGCAAAGAACAAGGATATAGGAATTGATGGATTACAAATTGAAACATTTCAACAAACTGATACAGCACTGAGGAACTCAGTCATTTATGCCAAGAACTTAGAAGACAGCTACCAGGACAACTGATTGGAAAACATCCATATTTGTGCTCATTCCAAAAAGCCGATAACTAATAAAATTTGGAAATCATCATAAATATCAATATCATATGCAACTAAAATTTTGCTAAAAATAATTCAAAAAGAGTTGCAACCAAACATTGACAGGGAATTGCCAGAGGGTTCAGGTCGGATTCAGAAGAGAACCTGGAATGAGGGTTATCATTGCTTACATAGCAATATCAATGATATCAATGGCTGAAAGAAGAGAATACTTCAAAGATGGTTACCTGTTGTGTATTGACTATGTCAAGACTTTCGACTGTGTGGATCATGAAAAGCTATGGACATTTTAGGAGGAGGAGTTTTCTGGAATGCTTGTGTTCATGAATAACCTGTACATATACCAAGAGGCAGTCATTTGAGCAGAACAAGGGATCACTTAATGATTTAAAATTAAGAAAGGTGTATTCTTTCACCATAATTATTCAACCTGTTCTCTAAAAGATAATCTGAGAAGTTGGATTATATGAAGAAGATCGTGGCATCATGATTGGAGGAAGACTCATTAAAAGCCTGTGATTTGCAGATGATACAACCTTGCTTGCTGAAAGCGAAGAGGACTTAAAATATTTACTGATAAAGATCAAGGATCACAGCCTTCAGTATGGGTTGCACTTTAGTATAAAGGAAACAAAAATCATCACCCCTAGACGAAGAAATAACATCATGATTAATAGAGACAAGATTGATGTTGTCAAATACTTCATTTTGAGGACTAAGGTGTGCCTCACACAAGCTATAGTATTTTCAATAGCTTCATATGCATGTGAAAGTTGGACAATGAATAAGGGTGACCGTAGAAGAATTTGTGCATTTGAGTTATGGTGTTGGAGAAGAATATTGAACTGCTAGAAGAACAAACAGATCTGTGTTAGAAGAAGTACAGTCAGAAGGGTCCTTAGAGGCCTGGATGGCAAGAAATCATCTCGCATACTTAGGACATATTATCAGGAGGAACCAGTTCCTGGAGAATGGCATCATGCTAAGTAAATCGGAGAGTTAGAGAGGAGAAAGGCCCCCAACAAGATGGATTGGCATAGTAGCAGCAGCAATGGGCTCAGGTTTAATGATTATGAGGATGTACATAATGTTGCTATGAGTCAGAACTGACTTGAGGGCACCGAACAAAAACTACATGTCTAATCTAATAGTGTGACAAAACCTCCTAGGGATTCTGAAGGAGAAACTCGGGTTAGGAGAGAATAGTTGTTATTATGAGCCATCAAGTTAATTTCAACTCATAGCAACCCCATGTGACTGAATAGAACTATATAATAAAGTTTTGTAGGCTATGATCTTTTCTGGAATAGATTACCACATATTTCTTCTGTAGGACCCTTGTTGTTGTTGTTGTTGTTGTTGTTAAGTGCTGTTGAGTCCATTCTGATCCATAGCGACCCTGTAGAGGGTTTCTGAGGAGCAACTGGTAAGCTTGAACCGCCGGCCTTCTGAATCAAACCAACTTTGCGGTTCAGCACATTAACCCACATTGCCACATCTTGGGGAGGTTCAGCCCACCAACCTTTTAATTAGAAGCCAAACAACTTCATCCTAGAAGGAGTTCTACTCTGTCACACAGGGTGACTAAAGTCTAAAACTGACTCAATGATGGCACCTAATAACAGCAAAGGTTCGGTATATTAACCAATTGTAAAATAATGAATGGTGATCCTCCCAAAGAGTTAATAGTCACAGAGGCAGGTATGAAAATAAGCAATTAAACTAACTAAAACATGATGAGTGTCGAATATAGGCCAGATATTAGGAACACATGGAGAATGCGACAAAGGCCCTGCCAACATTTGTCTCAAAAGCAAAATTGGAGTGGACCAATAGGTGTACTTCATGTCCATCACTTTTTACAATCATTTTTAATTATATCTTTATTTAAAAATTAAAATATTGATCAAATAGAAATATCAATAGCATCCTCTCTGAACCTGAGAGCTAGACTCCCTCCCTCAGAATCCCTAAGAGATTTTTTTCATACTATTGAATTAAACAATTAAGCCAATATATGTGTTTCCAACCAACACAGGGTAAAAAGAAAAAATCTATGAAATATAGCATCCAATCAGTCACCTTTAAGGTAAGAGAAGAACAATCATATACCAAACAATGGCACTTTTAGAGATCAAGCATCTGATGGAAAAAAAGAAAATGTAAAGGTCATCTCATTTTGACTAAAAAGCTGAATTGTAAAAATTATGGTTGGCAAAGTGATATCTTTTCAATCAAAATAAAACATAAAATGATCCTTACTAGACCAACTGCAGCTGTCCAATCATAATAAACAAAATTCCTCGGCTGATGTCTTTTTCTGGACCCATATTTTCTTCACCCTTTATTTTTTCCTCAAAAATTAAATGGAAAGACCCAGGGGTAGGGGTGAAGAAAGAAAGACATTTGGATCTGGTTTTTATGTGTGTGTTGGATTATCTGAGATACACAGATAAAACTGGGTATGAGTCTTAAAATAGACCAGAGTGTCAATTTCAAAATAAATAATGATAATGGTATTTTCAAGATCAGCTCTTTATTCATGTTCTGGGCCACAACATTTAAATACCTTGGGCTACTCATAACATAATGTGGGTGGTAACAGAAAAAAACAAGTCATCCCTACTCCGACATGTTATTCCTTAAAGAGTCTATTCTTGTCAGTGCTGAAAAGACCCAATTAATTTATGTAACCCCAATATCCTGACAATTTAACACAAAGCACACAAAGCAAAACATTCTCTTATTTTGAGAAGAGACAAATGAATATAAACTCTACTTTATGTAATTGTCCAAAGATATCCTAGATAAATAATAAAATCATATTAATTAACAAATTATTTTAGTAAGCCAGTTTGTATCAGACATTTAATTCTTTTTTTAAGTCCAAAGTTAGAGCCCACACATATTCTTCACCCGACCCCAATCCCCACAGGAGCTAACAATTCCTCTGCCAGCAATTTTATAGAATTTGAGATAATCCAAGTTTGACTGCTAACCACAAGGTCACAGTTCAAACCCACAAACTGCTCTTTAGAAACTCTATACAGGGTCCCTATGAGTTGGAATCGACTCAACGGCAATTAACAATAACAACAATCCATTCTAGATGATGATAGCTGAATGATTGGTTTCAGATACATTTTTATGACTACACATCTCAACTTTTGGAATACTTCTTAATGTAAAATTTACCTTTGACACATTTAAATTTAGTTAGCTGAGAACATCAATCATTTAAACGTTTTATTCAATCAAATTAACACATAAAATTGATATATTACTCTTGAAGAACCACATATAATAATTAATCAAATACACTCCTAGTGGCTCTTTTAAGGAGCTCTGGAAGTGGAGTGGTTATGAGTCAGGCTGCTAATCTCATGGTCAACAGTTCGAAACTACCAGCAGCTACATGGGAGAAAGATGATGCTTTCTGCTCACATAAGATTTACAGCTTAGGAAACCCTATACAGGGTCACTATGAGTCAGAACCGACTCCACGGCACATACCTACCACCACCACCACCCGTGGCTCTTTTATAAATGAAAATGAAACAAACTTTGTAAAATCCTTCGTAAAACGACTCAGAATACAATCTTCAGATAAACAGCACATTCAAAGTTGGATCAGGAATATTTTTTTCAAAATTGAGTGATATTTTAGGTACACCTGTGCATAGCAAGAAATGAATCTAGTCTTGGTTTAGAACTGAATTTCATTTTCAATGTTGCTGTTATTAAGTGACATCAAGTTGGTTTTGACTCATGCCAACCCTGTATAGGGTTTCAAAGGAGCAGCTGGTGAGTTAGACTTTGGATCTTTGGATTCACAGTTCAATGTTTACCCTACAGTGACCACAGTGAGTTTATCAATTATTTGAGATTCCTTTAAAAATACTGATGTATAATAAAGCTTTCCTCAGAAAGCAAATGTTTCTTCTTATTTCCTTTGTAAAAGAAGACTGAATGTAGTGTGTGTGTGTGTGTGTGTGTGTGTGTGAGTGTGTACAAATGTGAAAACACATGCACGTGAAAGAGAGGAAGAACACCCGGGAGTACTCCAAACATATATTTAAATATCACCAATTATAGAGACATCCCCTACACTTAACATTCATGGATAACCTTTGTGAACATATTCAGGTGGGGTCAGCAGTATTTATGGAACACAGGGCAGTACTGCTGGGAACCACTTCCCCCTGTGACAGGGTGGCAATGCTACTTGTGTGGACTATATCCAAGAGAAATAAGATAGGGACTTTATGTGAGGCAGCAGAGTAAAGAAGTCAGAACTATAATTTCTGTAAGACTCCAACCTATTTTGATGGGAGATAATTTTAATTCTTCCAGCTACTACCAGGAGGCTTTATTTCTTGTAAATGTTTATTTCATTCTGAAATCAGTCCTTTTTCTTGTTTCTGATTAAGTGGATTTTACCAAGACACAAGCTCAAGTCAGCATTTGCAAGAGAAAAATGAATGTTCATAACAGAGTGTTATTGTTGTTAGGTGCCATCGAGTTGGTACCGACTCATAGAGACCTTAATGCACAGCAGAACAAAACACTGCCCATTCCTGGGCCAACCTCACTACTGTTGCCACGCTTGACTCCATGGATGCTGCCACTTGGCCATTCCATCTCGTTAGGTGTCTTTGTAGGCATTGATTTTGTTGACCCCTAGCTTGATAATTAAAATAAAATGGAAGGATTTCTAGTGAAAGCTCCAGGTAGTGAGATTATTATTTGGTCATATATGTGGGAATAAGGAACAGTACACACTCTGAGAGATATTTAAATGCCCTGTATCTGTGATTACCAAAGGAATAAAACCCTAAAGACCAAGAGTTAGGTAAAGGAGATAGCACTGTGTACTGCAAAAGGCAAGAGTCCTGGTATGGTGCTATAGGGTAAGCTCTGGACTGCAAGTTCAGTTTGATTCACAAGATCAACAACTCAAACTCATCATCCACTTCTCAGAAACCCTATATAGAGTTGCTATGAGTTCGAACCATCCCGATAGCACTAACAACAACACCAGCAAGTGGAATAGACAAACCTGCTTATGCTTAACTTAAATCCACACACACACCCCACATGGTAAAAGACTAATATCAAGGCCTTCAAAAATTTTGTTCATCCCTGTTTCCTGCTATGCTCATATTAAAAATAAAATACTGAAGTGAACTTAGTCCATTTCTGCCATTTTCAGGAAAGCATGATTTCCATTGCTCAAGTATTCCCCTGAAGCCATATACCTGTGCAATCTTAAATCCACCACTTTTTAACTCTTTCTTATAAACAAATGTATAGTGGGAAGAGCACTGAAGTAGATATTTAAGGCCTTGATATAAACCTATAGACCAAATGAACTCTAGAATAAACCATGGTATCATTCTTAACCTCATTTTTTCTCATTTGAGAAATGGAGATAATATCTTTCCCTACATTACATACCACAGAGTCCTGGTGGCACAGTGATTAAGCGCTTGACTGCTAACTGAAAAATTGGTAGTTTGAATCCATCCAGCAGCTACCCTACAGAAAGATCTAGCCATATGCACCCATAAAGATTACAGCTAAGAAAACCTTACGGGGCCATTTGACTTTACAACATACGAGGTCACTATGATTTTAAAATCAATTTAAGTTCATCTACAACAACACATTATATTACTTACAAGGTAACTATGAGCAATATGTTACGATACATATGTAAAAAGCTGAAAAAATGTAGCACAACAAAATGTAATACCCAGAATAGAAACTTTCTTTAAGTCCTTTGGTTTCCATGCGTGTAGCTTGTGTCTTAAAAAAGATTTGGGGAATTACTAAGTGAAAACAAAACAAAACAAAACAAAACAAAAAACAGTGCACTTTTGTCTGCTTTATATTTTATATATACTCACATTTTGTCATCTGCTGTGAAATTTCTTGGAGGAAAGAGACTGTGGATTGTCTATAATATAGAAACAAATCCAAATAATCATTCATGTACAAGCCTTCCTCATTAGTAATGATAAGCCTGTTTAAGAAATGGATGCTAGTTGAAGTCTAGCATAAGCAAGAACAGGCAAATTTGAACAGCCAAACTTACTTATCCTCCAGCACCACATTAGGACTCTATTAGCTGACTTTTCTGAAAAAAAGGGAGAGGGAAATATATATTTGTCAGAAGTATTGTGAAGGTTGTAAATTGATGTGTATTCCCCAAAATATGTATAGCCAATTCTAAATTTGGTATATAAATCCTTATACCTCTGGATGGAATTTCACTTGGGAATAGAGTTTTCTCTGCTACGTTAATGAGGCTGCATTAGTGCATATAGTACATTGTAAGCCAATCACATTTGAAATATAAAGAGCCTATAAGCATCATCATGATGGTGGTGGTGGTTATGTGCTGTGGAGTCGGTTCAGACTCATGGTGACCCTGTACAGGGTTTCCGAGGCTGTAAATCTTTACAGGAGCAGAAAGCCTCATCTTTCTCCCGTTGAATAACTGGTAGTTTTGACCTGCTGACCTTGCAGTTCACAGCCCAATTCGCAACCACTACCCTACCAGAGCTCCTTAACATCATGATAAATAGGGAAAATACTGAAGTTGTCAAGGATGTCATTGTACTTGGATCTACAATCAATACCCATGGACACAGTATTCAAAAGATCAAACAAGCTACTGCATTGGGCAAATCTGCTGCAAAAGACCTCTTTAAAATGTTAAAAAGCAAAAACATCATTTTGAGAAATGAGGCACACCTGATCCAAGCCATGATATTTTCATTCATTTGATATGCATGCAAAAGCTGAATAATGATGTTTTGTTTTGGTTGTGGCCCAAAGCTTTAAAGTGCTACTTGGCATCTCTTTTCTTCCATGGAGCTCTCACCATTCATACAACAGATTTGGTAAAATACTACTTAGGTTGAGTGTACTGCTTGCCTCCACTTGGTCATCTTTGTATGAATCCAATGGCTTTTGAGTGCTTTTTTTTCAATTTGGAATGTTTTGTTGGTGTTTCTAAAACGTTTTTTAGCTGATGCTCATGAAGAGCCATGAATACTTAAAACCGTGCCACTAATGAAAGGAACAACCTGCGATATGCAGATGATACAACCTTGCTTGCTGAAAGTGAAGAGGACTTGAAACATTTACTGATGAAGATCAAAGAGCACAGCCTTTGGTATGGATTGCATCGCAATGTCAAGAAAACAAAAATCCTTACCCCTGGACCAATAAACAACATTCTTAACAATGGAGAAAAGATTGAAGTTGTCAAGGACTTCATTTTTGGATCAACTATCAATACTCACGGAAGCAGCTGTCAAGAGATCAGACGACGTATTGCATTGGGCAAATCTGCTGCACAGGAACTTTTTGAAGTATTGAAGAGCAGAGATGTCAGCTGGAGGACTAAGGTGCACCTGACCCAAGCCATGGTATTTTCAATAACCTCATATGGATGCGAAAGCTGGACAGTGAATAAGGAAGATCATAGAAGAATTGATGCCTTTGTGTTGTGGTGTTGGAGGAGAATACTGAAAGTGCCATGGACTGCCAAAAGAACCAATAGATCTGTTTTGGAAGAAGTGCAGCCAGAGTGCTCCTTGGAGTCCAAGATGGCCAAACTTCGTCTCTCATACTTTAAACATATTGTCAGGAGGGATCAGTCACTGGAGAAGGATATCGTGTTTGGTAGGGAGGAGGATCAGAGAAAAACAGGAAGACTCCCAACAAGATAGATTGGCCAAGTGGTAGTAGCATCGATGGACTCAAGTGTGGCAACAGTAGTGAGGTTGGCCCAGGATTGGGCAGCATTTCATTCGGACTGTGCATAAGGTCACTGTGAGTCAGTACCTACTCGATGCCACCTAACAACAACAACAAATCTTCTAATCTACTGAATCACACACACAATTCCTTGATATTTTTTCTATTTCTTTGTCAAGCTCTATAATATTTAATGTTATCTATCAGCTTTTCTAGGTCTTGTTCCTCAGTGCTTTGTTGTTGTTGTTGTTAATGTGCCGTGGAGTCGGTTCCAACTCATAGCGACCCTGCATAGGGTTTCTGAGACTGGAAATCTTTACAGGAGCAGAACACCTTATCTTTCTCCTGCGGAACAACTGGTGGTTTCGAATTGCTGACCTTGTGGCTTGCAACCTGATTCATAACCACTATGCTACCAGAGTTTATTTCATCAGTGCTTTAGTAGACATTAAATTGGTTGCTGTTCCAAATGTAATATAATGTAATAATCTTCATGATGAGATCTGATATGAACACCAGCATCAATAGCAAAGTTCAAAAACCAGAAAATAACAAATGATGGTGAGGGTATGGAGACACTCGGTCCCTCCTATATAGCTGGTAGGACTGTAAAATGGTGCAACCACTGTGGAAAACATTATTGCACTTCCTCAGAAAGTTGGAAATAGAAATGTCATATAACCCAACAATCCCTTTATTGATAAAAGTAGATATAAAATTCAGGACACAAGTAGATCTTTATAAATCTATGTTCATTGTAACACAAAGATGGAGACAGTCTAAATGCTCATCATTGTAGGAGCAGTTCAATATACTTTGAACCACACACATAATGGAATACTATACAATGTTGAAGAATAATGACGAATCTGCAAAACACCTTACAACATGGATGAACCTGGAGGACATTATGCTGAGTGAAATAAGCCAATCATAAAAGGACAAATATTGTATGAGACCACTATTGTAAAAACTTTTTTTTTAAAAGAAAGGTTTTCATACTAAAAGAAACATTCATTAATGCTTGCCATAAATAGGAAGGAAGGGAGGCGAATTCACTGGCTACAAGGCAGATACATGTTAGCTTGGATGATGGGGAGGGCAATATACAAGAAGAGGGAGGGTGGCAGAAGAACGTTGAAAATAGGTGAAGACACAGAGAGGTATGCAAGGGCTAAAGGGGATAGAGGTAAATTATGATATATACACAACCTTGGAGCAAAAGTGTTCTGTGTGTAGATACTTGGATAGAGACACAGGTTGAATGGGTATGGGAGGGAAGTGAGTTACATATATATATCCTACAAGTTTATAAGACTTTGAAAGAGGATATTTGAATATGAATAACCACAGGGAGGAAGCAGAGCAGCTGTTGCTGCATGGAGGGAATTGCAATCATTTAAATGAAACAAAGTGTATGAATTGTTGAATGTATAACTGATCATCTTTTCTACAAACCTTCACTCAATTCACAAAAAAATAGTTTTAAAAAATGAATCAGTTGAAAGGAGAATTTCCTTAGAAGTGTGTTCTGCCTCCACTATATAAACGGAAGTACACTCTCATTCTCTCTCACTAAAACCTAGCCCACATGCTTATACTTCGTGTTATAA
>NW_006408708.1:1842629-1843374 GCF_000296735.1 Chrysochloris asiatica
GATGGTACCTAACAACAATAACAATGTTCTTAATAAACCATCACTGTGAGTGTGGTCTGGGAGATCTATGTGACAACTCCTGTGAACCCAGCTGAGAACCAGAGAGCTCTGTGAGAGGGAGAGCTGGTGTCAGAAATGTTAAGGAGGTTGGAGAGTAGAGACACATCTGATTTTGGCCACATTGGAATTGGCCTTGCACTGATGAGTTTAATTCCCTCCCCCACCACTCCCATGAAGGAAGAAGAATTTAGATGTTCTCCTGCCACCCCGTTTATTACAGTGAACCTTAACAAGGCGTGCTCCACCACTCATCTGTCAGTTTGTCATACTGTGGTGGCTTGTGAGTTGCTGTGATTCTGGAAGCTACCACCAGTACTTTTTAATACCAGCAGGGTTACCCATGGTGGACAAGTTTCAGATGAGCTACCTGATGAAGACAGAATAGGAAGAAGGAAAGACAAACTATTTCCAAATATTTAGTCACTGAAAACCTTACGAATAGCAGAGAAACACTGTCAGATAGAGTGCCGGAAAAATGTGTCCCTCAGGTTGGAAGGCAATTAAAATGCTACTGGGAAAGAGATGCTTCCTCATAGTAGGGTTGACTGTGATAATATAAATGGAGTAAAGCCCGTGAGAGTAAAGTCTGTGGGACCTTAACTGCTGATGGAGCACAACTCAAAATGAGGAGAAACTGCTGTAAACTTCCATTAATAATCAGACCATGGAATGTATGAAGTATGTA
>NW_006408708.1:1843474-1848090 GCF_000296735.1 Chrysochloris asiatica
CATACTTTGTACAGTCCATGTCCCGAGTTTTAATGGATGTTTACAGCTGTTTCTCTTCATTTTGAGTAGTGCCCCATCAGCAAATGAATGTCCTGTGGGCTTTCCTCCCATGGGCTTTACACTATTCGCATTATCACGGTTAACTCTACTTTGAGGAGGCAACTCTTCCGCAGTCGCATTTTGAGTGCCTTCCAACCTGAGAGGCTCATTTTCTGGCACTATATCTGACAGTGTTTCTGTGCTATTCATAAGGTTTTCAGTGACTAAATATTTGGACTAAATATAAAGGAGCTCTGGTAGCGTAGTGGTTACAAATCGGGCTGTGAGCTGCAAGGTACCAGCGGTTCTGCGGGAGCAAGATGAGGCAGTCTGCTCCTGTAAAGATTTACAGCCTTGGAAATCCTGTGTAGGGTCGCTATGAGTCAGAACCGACTCCACGGCACACAACAACAACAAATATTTGGAAGTAGTTTGTCACTCTTTGTTCCTAGTCTGTCTTTGTCTGGAAACTCATCTGAAACCTGTCCACCATGGGTGAGCCTACTGGTATTTAAAATACCTGTGGCATAGCTTTTAGAATCATAACAACTCACAAGCCACCACAGTAAGACAAACTGACGTCTGTGGTGGCCATTTGGTTTTAAGTGGAAACTGTCACTTTAAATTTTGAGTAGATCTGTGCACATGCATAGTAGAACCCTACAGGGGAGTGGGTGGGGTGCCCATTCCCTCAGGCATCCCCTCTAGTCACCGCAATTGAGGTGCCCAGACAGAGAGAGACCAATGAACAGATACCAAAAAATAGAATGTCCACACCTGTATCTCTGTGGTTCTGTCAGGTGTTCATGGCTGTTCTGACCCCTCCCCTGCTTGGTCTCTCCCAAGATGGAGCAGCTGAACCTCTTGAATCAGAAAGCAATGGATTTCTTGACTGTACTACAAATTCCCCTAGCTGTAAGCCTTCCAAGCTTCTAAATATTCCTTTATACATGGTTCAGAGTTCTAGCACAGAGCCTGCTTGGTCCGGTATTCTGTGTTGTTGCGGACAGAGTTCCTTACTGCACGTTAGGAGCTCTGGCTTATGTATTGCCCTGATATTTGAAAATATTTTTCCAGAAATCATAGTTAGCATGTCCACTGGCCAGGTAGAGAACTGATAAGTAAAACAGCAAAGAAAATAAAAGCATCCTTCTAACTTTTTTTTTAATAACTTTTAGTTGGAATGATCTTCTGTGACACGCAGTTCTAGAAAGACTCATATAAAATTGGAGTTCTTCTAGTACTTGTTCTTCTTGATACCAGTGGCAACAAAAGACTGACTCTGGTATATTTCAGAGTTAGCTTTCTTTTTTAAAAAAAGCAGTTATTTCTTCTTCCAAAAGTCTTCTCTTTTCTTCAAGTTTCATTCTCTTTTCCTGGTGAACTCTTTTAAGATGTTCAAATTTGGCCTGGAGCTCCCTCCCAGTTTCCTTCTCCTTGACCTGCTGCACAAACGTCCGCTTCATCTCCTCTTCCCTCCTCTGGCGCTCACCGCAGATCTTGTGCCTTTTGGCTTTGTAGGTCTCTTGAACACTGGCAGGCTTGTTCTTGGAGCCCATGTCTTTGAAGCCCAGTTCCTCCATTTTGCAGCGTCTGTACAGCTCATAGTGCAGAGTGTGGGTCTGCTATCGCAGGTCTTCCATGTTGGTGCAAATGAGCATCTTCCAGAGCTTTATGAAATCGCAGTGGTTCTCATTTTCCACCTGAGCAACACCCCAAGGATACTGACGAGCTTTGACCATCTTATTTCCAACTTTTACCTCATCCATACTTCCTACAACAGCAAATGGTAAATATGCGTTCATTTAAGAATTCATTTTAGCAATAGTTTCATCATCTGTTGGGAACTGGTATATCTGGATACCATTGCTAACCAGTTCACTCATGAGCTTGATCTTGAATTTCTGTAACTCCGTTTTATAAATTGCATCAGCTTTGGCAATCACTGGTATAATGTTCAACTTACCGTCCAGGTTCTTCATGGTTAAGAGGTTGACAGTCTTGAGAGAGTAGCCCATAGGTGAGATGAAGTACAGACACACGTGCACACAGGACTCTTGGAAGGTGCAGAGGCTCCGCTTAATCTTCAGCTCTTCTTGGAGATAGGCCTCGAACTAAGCATCTATGTAGTCCACTATTGGCCGATAGCTCTCTTCTTTGTTTATTTGGTCACCAAATCCCACTGTATTCACAATGGTCAACTTCAGTTGCACGTTGCTTTCCTGGAGTTCATAAGTCTGAGCCTTAAATCTAACACGTGGATGAAAGTGTAAGGCCTCGTGGTCTTCAAAATTAGTATTAAACAATGTGTCAATCAGCGTGGATTTTCCAATTCCGGTTTCCCACACACAGGATGTTGAAGCAGAAGCCTTGCTGAATGCATCTATTGACCAGATAATCAGGCAAACTCTCAAAACCCACAAGGCCAGACAGTTCAGGAACGAATGTTTTCTTTCTTTTGTCTCTGTTCGTCTTCGCATACGTGTGAGACCCTGCAAGGTGATTTCGTTGCCAAATTAGTTTCAAAAAGCAGGTGCTGGGACATTTGGGAGGAGGCCATGGTCCCCGGCGGGAGCGGACCAGAGGGCGTGGCCGTGGTCTCAATCCCAACATGAGTTTTTTTTTATGTGTTTGTTTTTAATAGAACTAGTTTTTGTAAATGATTGTAGCAGAAATAATAGTTCTTTTGACAGATATACTATTTCCTCATTGGAACCAGATGACTAACTAAAAGTGTTTCAATGAGTGGATGAATTTCTCAAAATGTTATTGTGAGAATGAAATGCCATATTACATGTCAATGATGCAGCATAAAATCATTGATTGATAAATTCAGATTTTGTTAAATATCTTATGATTGACTCATGGTCTTCAGCTTTCCAGTTTATTGCTTCTAATCTTCATTTTAAGTGTAGTCACAGTTTCCTCCTAGGTCTATAAGAAAATAGCTCACTTTATATCTCATATTTATACAAGTCAAAGTAATTTGGTTAACCTTTGCATAATTTGAAAATTCCTTACTTCGTTAAATATTCTTTTCTCTTGAACTTTAAAACACGAAACCAAACCTACTGCTATTAAATTGATTGAGACTCATAATTATCCTATAGGACAGAGTTGTTGTTGTTGTTGTTAAATGCCATTGAGTCAGTTCTGACCAATAACAACCTTGTGTAGGGTTTCCAAGGAGCAGCTGGTGAACTTGAACTGGCAACCTTGTGGTTCAAACCAACTCAGCAGTCGAGCACATTAGCCCACAGTACCACACCAGGATTCCATAGGACAGAGTAGACCTTCCCAATAGAGTTTCTAAGGCTATACATCTTTGCAGAAGTAAACTACCACATGTTTCTCACATGGAGTGGCTGATAAATTCATACCACCAGCTTTTCAGTTAGCAGCTGAGCACTTAATCACTGTGCCACCAGAGATCCTACTTTGTACCTTTATCATAGAGTTAAAATCATGTCTGCCAGTATATAGTATCAAGCCAGATGATGGTCATGAATCACATTAATTCCTGCCTGACAATTCTCAGCAAAGCTGGTAAATGAAAGGTTCATGTGTACTTGGTTCTATTCATTTTTCAGGGACAGACATAATTCAGAAACATTGAAACCACTTCAGCCGTGGACACAATTTGAGAAAACAAACATGAGACAAAGCTCTGGTCTTCCAGGACATGGTGAAACCTGGAATTGACCAGGATGAACCCATTGTCACTATTCACACAATTTTAACATATTCTATGTTAAAGCATACTAACTATACCAATTGTTCCATGACTGTTTTTCCATGGCCATAGAAGATTCTTAATTGGCCTGGCTCTTTCTTCCATTTCACCCCAAACAACTAGGAGATTGATGGCTAGCTAATATTATTCCTGAATTCACTTGGCCTTGTTGATACATTTTAAAATCATTTTCAGTAGTATAAAAAAGCTGCAGGTGGAATTAAATAGGAATTAATTAAATAGGTTTCCTAGGAGAGGCTGGTGGGGTTGAACCACTGACTTTTCAGTTCAAACTGACCTAGCAGTTTAGGGCATTATTCTGCAGTGCCACACTAGAACTCACATTCCAAAGAGAGGTAACCCAACGGAATGCAGAAATCATCAGACAATATATTTTATATCCCATACGAGTAAAGTTTTGCAAAAGGTAATACAGAAAAGGCTACAAGCATATATTGACAGAGGTCTTCCAGAGGTTCGAGTTGGATTCAGAAGAGGCTGTGGAATGAGTGATATCGTTGCTGATGTCCGATGGATCTTAGCAGAAAGCAGAGAATACCTGTGCTTTATTGACTATGCAAAGGCTTTCAGTTGTGTGGATCATGACAAGCTATGGACAACATTGAGAAGTATGAGTATTCCAGAACACTTAATTGTGCTTATGAGGAATTTGTACATGGACCAAGAGGCAGTTGTTTGAATATAACATGGGAATACTGAGTGGTTTAAAATTAATAAAGGTGTATGACAGGGTTGTATTCTTTCACCACATTTATTCAACCTCTATGTTGAGCAAATAATTTGAGAAGCTGAGTTATATGAAGAAAAATGTGGCATCAGAATT
>NW_006408708.1:1848190-1854266 GCF_000296735.1 Chrysochloris asiatica
GGGGAAGCTAAAGAAAAAGTTCAAGCCTTGACTTTCATTATTAAATGATTCTCTGGGCAAATTACTGAATGATGCAGACAGCATCAAAAGAAGATGGAAGGAATACAGAGTCATTGTACCAAAAGGAAATAGTTGATGTTCAACCATTTCAAGAGGTAGCATATCATCAAGAGCCACTGATACTGAAGGAGAAAGTCCAAGGGGCATTGAAAGAATTGGCAAAGAACAAGGCACCAGGAATATACAGAATAAAAATTGAAATATTTCAAGACAGTGAGGTGGCACAGGAGGCACTCACTCATCTCTGTCAAGAAATTTGGAAGACAACTATCTGGCCAACTGATTGAAAGAGATCCATATTTGTAGCCATTCCAAAGAGAGGTGACCCAATGGAATGAGGAAATCATTGGAAAATATCTTTGATATCCCATGTAAGTAAAGTTTTACTAAAGGTAATACAGAAAGGGCTGTAAGCATAAATTGACAGAGAACTTCCAGAGGTTCAAGCCAATTCAGAAGACGTGGAATGAGGGCTATCATTGCTGACATCATATGGATCTTGGCTGAAAGCAGAGTATACCAGAAAGATGTTTACCTGTGCTTTATTGACTATGCAAAGGCTTTTGATTGTGTGGATCATGATAAGCTATGGACAGCATTGTGAAGTATGAGTATTTGAAACACTTAATAGTGCTCATGAGGAATCTGTGCATGCACCATGGGGCAGTTGTTCGAACAGAACATGGGACCACTGAATGGATTAAAATTAAGAAAGGTGTGTGACAGGGTTGTATTATTTCACTATACTTATTCAACCTGTATGCTGAGCAAATAATCCAAGAACCTCGGTTATATGAAGAAAAATGTGGCATCAGAATTGGCTGAAGACTCATTAATAACCTGTGATGTGCAGATGATACAAATTTGCTTGCTGAAAGTGAAGAGGACTTAAAATACTTACTGATGAAGATCAAAGTGCATAGCCTTTGGTATAGATTGCATCTCAATGTAAAGAAAACAAAAATCCTCACCACTGGACCAATAAACATCATTCTTATCAACAGAGAAAAGATTGAAATTATCAAGGACATCATTCTTCTTGGATCAACTATCAACACTCATGGAAGCAGCAGTCAAGAAACCAATGTATTGTATTAGGCAAATCTGTTGCACAAGACCTTTTTAAAGTGTTGAGGAGCAAAGATGTCAACTTGAGGACTAAGGTGTGCCTGACCCAAGCTATGGTATTTTCAATAACCTCATATGCATGCAAAAGCCTAAAAGTGAATTAAAAAGATCATAGAAGAATTGATGCTTTTGAGTTATGGTGTTGGAGGAGAATACTGAAAGTACTACGGACTGCCAAAATACAAACAGATCTGTGTTGAAGGAAATGCAGCCTTAGAGGCCAGGATGACCAAACTTCATCTCTCATACTTTGGACATATTTTCAGGCAGGCTCAGTTGCTGGTGAAAGATCTCATGTTTGGTAAGGTGGAAGGTCAGAGAAAAAGAGGAAGACTCCCAGCAAGATGGATTGGCAGCATGGGCTGCCATTATGGGTTCCATTATGGCAACAATCATGAGGTTTGCCCAGGACCAGGTAGTGTTTCATTCTGTTGTGCATATAGTTGTTATGAATCAGTACTGATTCCATGGCACCCAACAACAACAAACAGGGAGTCCTAATGTGGCACCGTAGCATAAGCACAGGACTGCAAGATTGGTTTGAACTGCAAGGTCAGTGGCTCAAACTCACCAGCTGCTCCTCGGAAACTCTGTACAGTTTTATATTAGCTAGAACCTACTCAACAAGAAAACAGGGATAGAAATAGAAGCTGTGGGAGGGATTGATTGTCAGAGAAAAAGTTCAAATATGACAATATACATCTTTTCATGTTTTAAGTAAATTTCAAGGATCTACTTCCTCAGCACTGATGATAGGAAGGGTTGGTCAGACAATGCCAGAAAAAGAGGCAAAAAAAAAAAGAGTGAGATGTAGTCAGCATTAAATATTTATGAGATTCCAATAAAATAAGAGTAAAAAGGGAATAGAGGAGGAGACAGTGAGATAAACTAATAGACTATAGGTAGCTGACTCAAACACAAGATTAGCAGAGTGATTACAAATCAGGCTGCTAACCCTAAAGTCAGCAGTTTGAAACTACCGGCAGATACGTGGGAGAAAGACGAGGCTTTCTGCTCCCATAAAGATTTATAGCTTCAGAAACCCTGTACAGGGTAGCTACGAATCAGAACCGACTCCATGGTGCATAACCACGACCACAACCTGAAGAAGTAGAGCATATGAGGAGGCAGTGCTTATTTTCCCCCCACCTCCATCAGGGGGAGAAAAGTGTTGAATCTTCTCCCCTAAGACTACGAACAAAGTCCCTGTGTGGTGCAAAGGCCTGACAATTTTCTGAAAAACTCAGCCATTGCAAACCCTCTAGAGCATAGATCTACTTTGACGTATATTGAGTCAAATCAACTCCATGGCAACTGGCTTTAAGACTAACAGCATTGGGCAACTCCAGCAGATAAATAGCACAAGGGCTACTGCTCTAAGGCCTGTTGGATTTTTATTTACTTTTCCCCTGAGTTCTCAAGAAGAACAAACAGGTCTGCAGGTAATTAGATATTTAATGTAAACATTTGGACTGGTGCTAGTCCAGGACAAAGACTAAATAGCATAAAGTTGCAAAAAGTGTAATTGAACCCTATTCATGCAACTCCTTAAATCATATTTTCTTACACATTAGTCAAAACATTCAAGTATTTGAAATGTTCGATGTTGTTGAGAAGTGATTCTTCATAATTTAAAAATTAACGATGTTGTTGTTAAGTGCTGTTGAGTCAGTTCCAACCTATAACGACCCTGTATAGGGTTTCTGAGAAGTAGCTGGTGAGCTTGAACAGCTGACCTTGCAGTTCAAACTGACTTTGCAGTCCAGCACATTAACTCATAGTCCCCACACCAGGACTCCAAAAATTAACATTGTTGTTGTTGTTGTAAAGTACCATCAAATCAATTCCAACCCATAGCAACCCTGTACAGGGTTTCCAAGGAGCAGCTGGTGAGCTTGAACCACTGATGATGTAGTTCAAATGGCTTTGCAGTCTGACGCATTAGCCCACAGCGCCACACATTAGAATGGTCAAATGTTTAAAGACTTCTGTGTTTAAGTCTTTGCATGTGTTTGTGTGCTTTAATAGATCTGATCTTTCATGCAACCAATTGCTACTAGCAGCAAAACATGTTATTAAAGGGATTTTTTTTTTTTAATTTCAGCACATCAAGAGATTGAAAAAAAGCTGCTTTACTCAGAAAAGAGAAAGAAATGGGGCAACTGGCTTATTTTGCAGTTGTTTTTCTCATTCTTTGGGAGGCAAGCACAAAATTGCCAATGATGTCTCTTAGCAAAATGTAGTTGAGGCACTTGGAAAAACCGCTATAATATTATCCTTTCTTAAATTACTCCAAATCACTCATTGGCATCCTCTTGGAAAACTGCCTTGACTTCCACTCGCCTCTCTCTACTCACTCTGCTACTTGGCTCAAGAGCACCCATCGAATAAAGCAGAAAAAATACTTGTTACTCTGAGCATGACTCACTCACAGAAGAGCCCGTTTTGAATTGCTAGTCCTCCTCCTGTGTGGTCATCCCTCCCTGCCTGGCTGTACCACAATCTACAGCAGAATAACTGCTTTGGGCCCAAAGGGGGTCTCTATTCTTTCTTAAGAGTTACCATTTCCTCCCATTAAGAGCAGTTAGTAGGAAAAAACACACACACACACACACACACACACAAAAATCCCACTGGTTAGTTGTACTTGTTGTGCTGCAATGTCGAGCCACCATTTGAAGGGATTTAAAATTAGGTTTGCTTCTGTTGATGCCTTTCCTGTAGTCAGTTAATCACAGGCCTCTTTGCCACATTGAGACCACAGTGGAGATGGCACATGCAGTGAGTAAGGAAACCACTAATTATAGGCCAGGGAGCCAATAATGTGCTTACACAATGTGAATTGTTCAAAGCACTTTGAACATTATTTTATTTATTTTCTTACTACCCTTTACTCAAGAGATATTTCCTTAGAACCCTGCACTGGACCTGGCACATTTGTAAAGAGTGAATATGTGTCAGTCAGGTCTTTTCCTTGAAAGGTTGACCTAAGTTGTAACATGCCTTTGCTTGGACATTCCAAACTGGGGTTTGAGTCTGTGGAAGTTCTACACTTATCATGAAATTAATAATTGTGGAGGCCTTCTGTTCTCCTTCCTGGCTGGGCCAATGTGACCCACTGGTCAAAATGCTAATACTCAGAACAAACTCAGTGTTCATTTAAAAAATTAATGAAACCTTCCATTTTAATGGAAAATTTGCAGATTGCATGTGCCTTGAAGTGCAGTCAGATTTAAAATCCAAATATAAGTATGATGCAATTTGACTTTTCACAAATTCCAAATGTAGACAGAATGAAAAGACTTATAATTTCTGCCTCAGTTTTAGTTCTAGTGTTATCTACCACACACACATACACACACACACACACACATCACTCAGACCCAGTTCACCTTCCTGGCTCTCCTTCCTACTTGCCATCTCCTCGCAGCTTTCTGACACTGCTTTGGCTTTGCACTGGTTAGAACTATCTTTTGTTTCAGGATCTTAACATGTGCATAAACTGCTTCATATCATGCATCGGACTGAGCATCAAGAACTCTTGGATTCTCTCACTCCGTGTCTCAGTTTGCATATCTATAAAGTATACATAACCTAACTGACCTACTTCACAAGGATGATGAGTTGAATAGGTGACTATAGAATACATGGAATGCACTGCAAAATGGACATATGTTCATAAATGACAATGACATGCTACAGGAAAACAAGATCATCATATTAAACCATTTTTACATATATAAAAATTTAGTATAGAGAGATTATCATGTTATACCCAATGTTAAAAGCAATAGAAAACAAACCTTAAAATTTTCATCATACCGCCTTACTGACAACCAAAAGGGTAAGAGTTTAATATTGTTATTGTTGTTAGTACCTTCTAGTTGGTTATTCTAAATAGTTGTCATTCTTTTGCTAACTGCTGTCAAGTCAGTTTTAACTCATAATGACTGACATTGTAGTTCACAATCCAGTGCTTATCCCATGGAGCCACAATACTTCCCAACTACGTGTTTAGGAAGCCGGAAATTTTCAATTGTCCCACCAATCTTACAAAATTACTAAAAGCTTTGCTGATTTCTAATTCTCCCAGTGAAGTTCCTTGGGGAGAACCAAGCCCAATCCTCCGCCCATGTCTTCCACAGAATTCACAAATCTTCCACAGAACACAGTAGACAGGGACAGACTGCTCACCGCTGAAAGGATCTCCCTACTCTGATATTTCTAATTTTCCTTGCTTCCTCAGCTTTCTAAAGTCTTTTAAAACATAAGATTTTTGTTGTTTTTTCAATCAATATGCAAACTTAATTTATTTTTCAAAAGTACATCAGTTTTAAGTAGAAATATTCAAGTACAAAAAATGAGGTACTCTATACCTGTTAAGTATATATGTATTCATGCAGACTGTTAAGAAAAGGCTAGAAACCATGTACTTGTTCTGGGAATACTACTAAAGCACTTTGAATTCAAATATCCCTTCAAATGTGAACTACCTGGATGTTTACACATAGGTACTATTCAGATGTTCAGAGTCATTTTTTAAAAAACAAACAAGGTCTATAATAGGATGATTTAACTTCATTAATTTTTCCCTAGAAGACAAGCATATTTATAACAAGTATAAGATACATCTTAATGAAAACAATGTTTCAAAAGGCATTTATACTAGAAAGAAATTTATATGCCTGTATATTTTTACCTTTAGACATACTTTGTTTCAATACATTACCCTCTCTAAGTCCTACTGAAGCCTGGAAGGTTGTTGTGTTCTATCACTTGATACAAAGTTTTCCTTAGGGTACTTTACCAAATAGATAATATTATCAAAATTTAAGAATCTCTATAAAACTATTCAAAAGTTAGACTGATTCAGACAGACTACACTTCA
>NW_006408708.1:1862196-1866461 GCF_000296735.1 Chrysochloris asiatica
CATTCTTATCAATGGAGAAAAGATTGAAGTTGTCAAGGACTTCATTCTTCTTGGATCAACTATTAACACTCACGGAAGCAGCAGTCAAGAAATCAAACAACATATTGCATTAGACAAATCTACTGCACAAACCCTTTTTAAAGTGTTGAAGAGCAAAGATGTCAGCTTGAGGACTAAGGTGTGCATAACCCAAGCCATGATATTTTCAATAAGCTCATAAGCATGTGAAATCTGGACAGTGAATAAGGAAGACCGTAGAAGAATTGATGCTTTTGAGTTAGGGTGTTGTAGGAGAATATTGAAAGTACCGTGGGCTGACAAAAGAACAAACAGATGTGTGTTGGAAGAAGTACAGCCAGAATGCTCCTTGGAGGCCAAACTTCATCTCTCATACTTTGGACATATTGTCAGTAGGGACCAGTCCCTGGAGAATGACATCATGCTAGGTAATGTAAACAAAGAAGAAGAACCCTCAATGGACTAGAATGACGTAGTGACTGCAACAAAGAGCTCAAACCTAGCAACAATTGTGAAGATGGCACAGGATCTGACAGTGTATTCTCCTGTTGTATAGAGTCACTATGAGTCAGAACCAGCTAATCAACACCTAATACCAACAGCAATGTACTAAAGAAATGAGAGCAAAAGAAGAATGAATACAAGTAAAAAGATTTTTCAGCAAAGAAACATTTCAACAAAATTATATTCAGAATGGTATTCTAGGACTACAAAATATAAGCATAAGTCAATAGGTTGTAGTTATTAAGTGCCATCGAGTCAGTTCAGACTCGTAGTAACCCTATGCACTAAAGAAAGAAACACACTGTCTGGTTCTGTTCCATCTTCACAATTCTTATGTTGAGCCCATTTGTTGTAGCCACGGTTTCCATTCATCTTGGGGATCTTCCTCTTTTTCACTGATATCATATGATTTTCTAAGCATGATTTCCTTCTCCAGGGACTGGTCACTCCTAACAACATGTCTAAAGTATGAGAGATAAGTCTCACCATTCTCTCTTCTAAGGAGCATTCGGGCTCTACTTCTTTCAGAACAGATTTGCTCATTCTCTGACGGTCCATGATACTTTCAATACTCTTCACCAACACCATAATTCAAATGCATTGATTATTCTCCGGTGTTCCTTATTCATTGTTCAACTTTCACATACATATGAGACAACTGAAAATATCATAACTAGGGTCAGGGGTCCCAGTGTGATACTGTAGGATAAGCACTGGACTGCTAACTGCAAGGTCAGTGATTCAAACCCACCAACTGATCCTGGCTGGCTGGGTGGATGGCTGTGTGCAGTGGAGTCGGTTCCGACTCACAGCGACCCAATCCAGGGTTTCCAAGGTTGTAAATCTTTACGGGAGCAGAAAGTCTCATCTTTCTCCCGCGGAATAGCTGGTAGTTTCGAACTGCTGACCTTGCGGTTCACAGCCCGATTCATAACCATTACGCTAATAAAGTGTTGCTATGTATTGTAACTGACTTCACAACACTAACACGCAATAACAAAAGTATCAAGCCCACTTAAGTCCTCAAAATAACATCTTTGTTCTTTAATATTTTAAGACTATTTTGCAAAGATTTGTCTAATGTAATGCATTTTTTAAATTTTTTGACTGATGTTTCCATGAGCATTGATTGTGGATCCAAGCAAAATGAAATATTTGAAAACTTTAAGCTTCTCTTCTGTTATCAACATGCTGTCTATTAGCCTAGATGTGAGGATTTTTATTTTCCATATCAACGGTTATGGTCTTTGACCTTCATTGGTAAGTATTTTAAGTCCTCTTGGATTCCAGCATCTTCTGGAATTAACAAATTATTAATCCCTGATGCCACATTCGTCTTCACCTAATTCAGTTCGTCTTCATCTAATTCAGCCTCTCAGATTATTTTCTCAGCATACAGACTGAAAAAGTGTGGTGAAAGGATACAACCTAGTACATCATCTTTCCTGTTTTAAATTATTCAGTATAACCTTGTTCTGTTTGAATGACTGCCTTTTATTTTATGTGCAGGTGACAATTAAGTGTTCTGGAATACCATTGCTTTTCAAAGTTATTTATAGTTTGTTTTGGTCCATACAGTCAAATGTCTTTGCATAATAAATGAAGCAAAAGTAAACATATTTCTAGTACTCTATGCCTTCACCCAAGACTCATCTCATGTCAACAATAATATCCCAGATTCTGTGTCCTTTTCTGAATCTGGCTTGAATTTCTGGCAGGTCCCTGTTGATGTGCTGCTTCAATAAGTATTACCACAGAATCAGAGAAATCTTTATCAAGCAAAACATCAAAATATGAAGCTATTGTCTCTTGACATGCCCTTCATCTACATCTATGGACTTTGGAAATGTTTCCATCTCTCTCTTTCCTTGAAAAATTCTGTACTCTTAGATTTACACTAAGCCAAAAAGGCAGTTTGGGAATACTTAAGGGACTCAAATTGTGCTTCTTTTAAATGTTCTTTGAGTTTTGACAAGTCTGAAATGGCAAGATCAGAGTGAGCTGTGGGTGGATGGGGTAAGGTTTCTCAATTAAATTGTCATTAGACAGCTCTTGCTACCATTGAAGAATGAGCAGGTGCATTGTTGTGATGGGAAAAAAAACCTCCTCATCACAAACTTTCCTGATCTTTTTCTCACCAATGTAGTTTTCAAAATTCTTAAAACTTCTCCATTCTAATAAACTTCCTTGAATGTCCTGTGTCCTTCAAAAAAGTCTATCAGATTATCCATTTGAAATAAACAGTCACCATTACCTTCTGAGCTGACCTTTGTAGCTTGAATTTAACTGACTTAACAGATCCACTTGAAAGTCACTGTTTTGATTGGGCATTTTTTAAGGAATTCTAATGAGACTAATGGAGTCCTGGTATGGTACTGTAGGATCATCACTAGACTACTAGCCACAAGGTTGGTGGTTCAAACCCACCAACCACTCCTTGGAAACCCTGTTCAGGATCACTATGACTCAGAACTAACTAGACGGCACTTAACAACAGCTAATGAGACTAAGACAAGTATATTACTGACAGAACTTATCTGTTTCTACCTAATGATTTCAGAAATATGTTTAAACATATTTTGTTTACAATAAACCCATGCATGTATGAGCTAGAACCCCAGTAGCAATACTTTTTGGTTTAAACTTGGATGCTTTCATATAAGAACTCAGTGAATAACAACAGACTGAACAGCAGAAGATAGCTTACTAAACTAAAAGATAGGTCAATAGAAAATAATCCAAACTGAAACACAGAAAGAAAGAAAAAAAATTATATAGAGTATGAAAAAAAGCATAGGATATCTAGTGAAAAATGACTAATTGACTTGTAGTTAGGATCCCTGAAGGAGACCAGAAGGAAAATGGGACAGAAGCAATATCTAAGACAATGTGCAAGAATTTTCCAAAGTGGATTCAAAACACCAATTCACAGTCTCGAAAACCTTAGCAAGCCCTAAGAAGGATAAATACAAAAAAAAAAAAAAAATCCACCTGAATACATCATCATCAAATTGCTGAAAATCATCAACAAAGAGGAAATGCTGAAAACAGCTGGAGGAAAAAAAAAAAGACAAATAACCTTTAAAGGAAAAACGTTAAGACTGACAGCTGATTTCTTCAGACCTTCTAAGGAACTTAGGGGGGAAGAAAGAATGCTATTTTCAAAATTCTGAAAAAAGAAAATTGTTTACTTGGTATAGAATTTGATACCCAGTGAAAATAACCTTCAGAAATAAATATGAAGTAAAAATATTTGTTAGGCAAACAAAAGTTGACAGATTTTTTTTTTTTTCCAGCAGACCATAACTATAAGAATATTTAAAGAAGTTTTGCAAGATGAAGAAAATTGATTCTAATTAAAAGCAAAGAACTGCAGGAAGAAATAAAGAACACCCCAAAAAGTATACTGAAGTTTATTTAAAGAAATAGATTGATAATTTAAAATAAAGTAATAATAATTTAACCAATTAAATAATAATTTGACTGACCTTGTGGTCCAGTATTTATCCTACAGTACCACACCAGGACTCTAGTATCAAGATTAGAAGAACAAAATTCAGGAATCTAAGAATGAATCCAAGTATATACAGGAATTTACTATTTTATGAAAAAAACATTCAAATCACTGAGATGGTAGATTGGTAAATTGTGGCACACTAATAATAAGTCATGGAGTCCTGGTGTGGCACTGTGTATTATTGCGTCAGACTGCAAAAATCATTTGAACTGCAAGGTCGGTGGTT
>NW_006408708.1:1868066-1874696 GCF_000296735.1 Chrysochloris asiatica
CTGACTCTGGGCCCAAGAGTCCCCAGGTCTTGCCACACTGCTGGACAACCAGGTCTCCACCTGGGTTCACAGGAGTCTATTGAACATTGTAGGGCTTAGCTCGCAGCTTGATTGCTGTTTTGCCCTCCCTTCTCCTTATTGCTTGACAAATGTGGTCACCAATCAGAACACAAGTCTGCTCATGTATTCCCATTAAGTTTTAGTCTTCGAAGGGAGTTTTCCCTGAGGTGACCAGACCACTTGCCATGATGTCTCCTGGGTGAGCAACTTGCTTGATATTGTTTTGTATTTTTCCTGTTGGTCTTTCTTTCAAGAAGTATCTTCTGTTTTTCAGCTGCTGCAGGCTTCTCTGCTTGTCTTTCAAGTGGAAATTTCCCACCTCAGAAGATTCTGGCTGGCATTCAAGATGCTACCTATGGTCTTATGTAACGCAGAGGATCCGCAGGAAGCCTCCTTCACTGGGAACTCTGCAGACCCATTTTAGGTATTCCAATCAGTTATAGGCAGAAGATGGACTTACAAGCTTTCTATGATAATATTTCTGGCTATTCCTTTCTCTCCCCCTCAAATGTCTATTTTATAATGATATGCCAGGGAAACCAAGATTCAAAGATTATTTTGAATAATCTTTTTTGAAAACCAAACATCTTAAGATTATTTCTCCCCTTTTGCCCATTCCAACCATCTCTCAATCCCTGTATCCCTGAGCCCTGTTGTTTCAAGGTTGTGCATACATCATTCTTTACCTCTGTTTTGAAAGCACTGGATTTCTTGCTTCTGCTACAAATTCTACTGCCTGTAAACCTTCCAATTTTCTAAATATTCCTTTATAAGTGGTTCAGAGTTCTGGGACCATCCCCTGAGCCTGCTTGGTCTGGTATTCTGTGTTGTTTCTGATGAAGCTCCTCACTGAACTTCTACCCAATCTGCCATCTTGTTTGTCTCCCCATTATCTTCTTGCTTACATGTTTTCTGCGGAGGGACCCAAGCTTAATCTGACTTGCTTGCCTTTGTATGTAACACTTTTCTTTTCCTAGCTGCTTTCAGGATTCTCTCCTTATCATTGATATTTATGATATGTCTCGGTGATTTTCTTTTGGGGTCTATCCTTCCTGGTGTTCACTGAGGTTCTTAAATGTTTATCTTTTCACTTTTCAGGATGTTGGAGAATTTTTCTTCCAGCAGTTCTTCAATGATTTCCTCTGTGGACTTGTGTGATTCTTCCTGTTCTGGAATGCCAATAATTCTTAAGTTATTCCTCTTCATGTTGTCCAACATGAATCTCATATCGTCTTCAGATTTTTTAATCCTTTTTTCTGTTTGTTCTTCTATCTTAGTGGTATTGAGAGATTTGTCTTCCAGCTCAATAGTCTGCCTTCCATCTCTTCAATTCTACTCTTTTGCCCTTTCAGTGTATTGTCTGTTTCTGATATTCTATTATTGATCATTTGGACCTCTTTCTGTAGGTTTTGAATTATTTCCAATGCTGTATCTATCTTATTTATTTGTTCCTGTAGCGGTTTCCTGACTTCTTCCTTATTTTTCTTAACTCCGTTGTAAAAAAAAATATGGAATGCTTCACGAATTTGTGTGTCATCCTTGCCCAGGGGCCATGATCTTCTCTGTATCATTCCAATTTTAGTATATGTGCTGCTGATGCAAGCACCACAGTTCTATTCTTACACACATGACATTGCCTCATGAATCAAAATCAACTTGACAAGAGGTACTAGTATTGATAATAAAACAAAACTATATTTTCTAATATTTAGGATAACCATGAAAAATAATAAAAGAGCCTGTAATTAAAAGGCCAATATAGAAATAAAAATGGAATAATGAAAAATGTTACTAATCCAAAAATAGTCAAGAAAGGAGGAATGATTACAGAACAATAAACTGTGCTCATGTGAACAAAGGGATAGTGCAGAGTTTAAAATTAGGAAAGGTATGTGTCAGGGTTGTATTTTTTTTTTTAATGATACTTATTAAACCTATATGCTGAACAAATAATCTGAGAAGCTTGAGTATATGAAGAACATGGCATCATGATTGGAGGAAGACTAATTAACAACCTGTTATAAGAGATGACCCACCACTCACCTGTCAGTTTGTTGTACTGTGGTGGCTTGTGAGTTGCTGTGATTCTGGAACTATGCCTCTGGTATTTGAAATACCAACAGGATCACCTGTGGTGGACAGGTTTCAGACAAGCTTCCAGACAAAGGCAGATTAGGAAGACGGAGGGACGAACTACTTCCAAATATTTAGTCACTGAAAACCTTTTGAATAGCAGAGAAACACTGTCATATATAGTGCCTAAAAATGAGCCCCTCAGGTTGTAAGGCACTCAAAATGTGACTGGGGAAGAGCTGCCTCCTCAAAGTAGAGTTGACCAGGATAACGTGAATGAAGTAAAGCCCATGGGAGAAAAGCCTGCGGGACCTTCATTTGCTGATGTGGCACAACTCAAAATGAAGAAAAACAGCTGTAAACATCCATTAATAATCAGAACCTGGAATGTACAAAGTATGAATCTAGGAAAATTAGAAATTATGAAAAGTAAAATGGAATGCATAAACATCTATCTTAGGCATTGGTGAGCTGAAATGGACTGGTATTGGCCATTTTGAATCTGACAACCACATGGTTTACTATGCCAGGAATGGAAAATTGAAGAGGAAAGGTGTTGTATCATTGTCAAAAAGACCATATCCAAAAAGACCATATCCAGATCAGTCGTGAGGCACAACGCAGTCTGTGATAGGATAATATCCATGCGCCTGCAGGGAAGCCCAGTTAATGCTACTATTATTCAAATTTATGCATCAACCACTAAAGCTAGTGAGGATGAAATAGAATTCTACAAACTTCTTCAATCTGAAATTCATCAACATGCAGTCAAGATAATATTGATCATTATTGGTAATTGGAATGCAAAGGTTGGGAGCAAAGAGGAAGGATCAGTAGTTGGAAACTATGGCCTTGGTGATAGAAATGATGCTGGAGATCACATAACAGAATTCTGTAAAATCAATGATTTGTTTATTTCAAATACCTTCTTTAGACAGCATAAGAGATGACTATACTCATGGACCTCACCAAATGGAATACAGAGAAATCAAATTAGCTACATCTGCAGAAAGAGATGATGGAAAACTCTGTATCATCAGTCAAAACAAGGCCAGGGCAATCAACACTCATGGAAGCAGCAGTCAAGAAATCAAGCAATGGAAAAATGCTACAGAAAAGTAATTCTTTGCTCTTTAAAATGTTTTTAAAAAAATGTTTATTTGAGACTAAGGTATGCCTGACTTTAGCCATGATATTTTCAATCACCTCATACGCATGTGAAAAACGGACAATGAAAGGAAGCCAGAAGATGAACTGATGAATTTCAACTATGGGGTTGGCAAAGAACATTGAATATGCCATGAATATAAACTTCCAGAAAACTGAACAAATCTATCTTGGAAGAAGTACCCCAAAATACTCCTCAGAAGCAAGGATAGTGAGACTTTTTCTTGCTTACTTTGACAATATTACCAAGAGTAACCAGTCTCTGAAGAAGGGTGTCATACTTGCTAAAGGAAATGGTCAGCAAAAAAAGAGGAAAATCCTCAATTACATGGATTGATACAGTGGCTACAACAATTGTCTCAAACAGAGCAATAGTTGTAATGATGGCGCAGAACTAAGCAGCATTTCATTCTGTTGTGCATGAGTTAGAACCATTCTGATGGCACATAATAACAGAGCAGAACAAACAAAGAGACTGCAGTAATTACGCTGTACATAGCTTGTAGAATCAATTATCTAAGAAAGCTAATATCTTTAGGAATACAAGTGATGAAAAGTTCAATAATTATGGGCAGAGAAACTACAAATTATCTAAATTAAATTTTTCTTTAAAAAGGAGCAGGTAAAGAGGATTATTTCAACAGTTTGAGCTATCAAAAGAAGGTGGGCTGTTCATTACAGAGACATATATCGCTTACACTGGGATAAGAATTATAGTGTAGAGGAACCAAACAGATTATTATATTGCAGAGCATGTACAGTTTGTTGCATTTCATGTTATTAAACTTCAATCAATTGCTTAATAAAGTATAAAGAGTTCTCATTATAGAGTTCACATTTTAAAAAAAACAACCTCCATTTTCTAAGTTGATTTACATAATTTTAGTTTTTCTTTAATTCTAAGCATTTACACATTTTTTGTGTCCTTTGATTTTTACATTCCATGAAACATTTTATCTTCATTTTACAGATCAGAAACTGGGGTATCATTTGAAAGTGATGAGTGATTCAAATACCAAAAGAACATATAGTATTTGACATAAAATTAAAACCTTGATGAAGACAGAAAAGGGGATTTGAGGATACCAAGAACATAAACTCCCTTTCTCCAGACTTTAACTTCTAAGGTAAAATAACACAAAAATGCATCACCGATGATTACTTTCATCTCTACCAAATATTGTGGAGCTGTCTGCCAACATAAAGAATCCTACCCAATTCAGAGCTGCAAATATTTCACTTCAAACTTCTAGTGGCAAAGGAAACAACCCCAATCTGTAATATTCCAGTACTCTGAGTTGGCTTCTGAAATCTTCTATGTATTCTCTGCAAGAGGAATGAACTGATGGCATGGTCCTTTCTTACATTAAAAAAAACTGCCTCTGTAATTACTTAATTATCTTGAGAATAGACAACTAGTAAAAACTTAGATGGAGGATGCTTAGTTGTCAATCTAGATGTTATAATAAGTAATCACAGACTTGCTGTTTTCTCATATTGATGAAATTCCTACTATGTATTAGCATTGTATAGAAACACAGGAAACATGTTTTCACTAGATATGTATACTTTTCTCCCTTTAAAAAAAGAAATTGTTTACGTTGGATTACTTGGCAAAGACCAACCATTTGTCATTGATACTGCAATGGGTGGTTTTGAACCATGTTTTTAAAGCTAGGCTTCTAAAAGAAAATGACACATGAAGAAAATTTTGAGTAAAATGGGATTATTTAATGAATTGTACATGATAGATTTATTTTGGTGGTTATATGCCATGGTGTCAGTTCTGATTCATAGCGACCCTGGACAGGGTTTCCAAGGCTGTAAATCTTTATGGGAGCAGAAAGCCTCATCTTTCTCCTGCGAATAGCTGGTAGTTTCGAACTGCTGACCTTGCAGTTTACAGCCCAATTTGTAACCACTATGTTACCAGAGCTCCTTAGATTTATAAAATAAAATTTAAAAAATTTATTTTAGACATGTAGAAAAGCACACAGCTCCTAAGAGAAGAAAAGAGCAAGAAGGTCATTTTGGACAAGTCAATTAAAAAACATTTTAGCTAAAGATTGAGGAAATTGACACAAATATTTTGAAAGCCTATGAGACCATGTAAAGATATAAAAGAAGGAAATGTTTACATAAAAGATGACACAGACATTCTCATATATATAGCTTTATAACTATATAGGGTTGTATGTGTCTATATACACTTATATAGACACATGTTGTTGTTGTGGAGTGCCATCGAGTTGGTTCTGACCCATAGCGACCTGTATAGGGTTTCTGAGGAGCAGCTGGTGAGCTTGAACCACCGACCTTGCAGTTCAAACAGCTTTGCAGTCTGGTGCATTAACCCACAGCGCCAACACCAGGACTCCATATAGACACATAATACCATGTATATCATATATATATGTGTGTGTATGTGTATATATACATGTATATGTGTGTACTTATGTGCATATATATATGGTGGTTATGTGCCGTGGAGTCAGTTCTGACTCATAGCAACCTTGTACAGGGTTTCCAAGGCTGTAAATATTTATGGGAACAGAAAGCCTCATTTTTCTCCCACGAACAGCTGGTAGTTTCAAACTATATGTACACACATAAATTTCTGGTGTGATGCTGTAGGATCAGCCCTGAACTGTCACAAGGTTGCCAGTTCAAACCATCAGCTGCTCCTTGGAAACCCTATACAGGGTGTCTATGAATCGGAACAAACTCAATGGCACTTAACAATAACAAATACACACAAATACCCACACATATATTCATGAATGATGCACATGTAAAAGTATGAAATCATTGGTGCATGGTTCTATAAAGTGTTAGAGAATCACTGGAGAACTAAAGTGAAAAGAAAGGAAACTACTCAAGCAATAGTTGAGAAATGGTATTTTTTTTTAAATAACATTTGGCTGATTAAAGTTAATGGACATCATCAATTCCAGTTAATTCTGGGGTACTAAATGGTTAGATAATTATTGCTATAAACTTTTAAAATCTTATTTCTTAATAAAAATACTGTTAAAAAACTCAAAAAATGTTACTAATGGTCTGTTTTTGGGTTTTCCACGATTCATTCCTGGTCCAGTCCCATTTATTTTTATGTTATTCTTAGCCCATTGTCACACCATCACACAAATACACAAACCCCAGTAATGTTTCATTGTCATTCTTGTAGGCAGATGGAAGATTGGAGTAGATCACATTGCACAACTTTCTTAACATCCCATTTATCCTTCTTCACACACTCCCAAACTCTCTGTCCTCTTGACAACTGTTTCCATTCTCTGCCCTCATTTATCCTAGTACTTTGCTTCTATT
>NW_006408708.1:1876708-1879657 GCF_000296735.1 Chrysochloris asiatica
TTCTGGAAATATGGTTTTTTTCATATGTTTACAAATAATTCAGATAAAAAAAAATATTACATGGGTAAAACCAAATGTAAACCCATAAGTTACTAGTTTGTAACCTCTTCTGGTTTTCATCATTCCTCTTCCTATATAGATCAAGTTCAAGTTACCCACTCTTAAATGTAAATGATTAATCACTTTTGTGAATGATTAATTACTTTTTTAAAAAAAAACTTTTTTTTTTCTTAGTATCAGGTGTACTAGGACTTCAAAATTTTTTATAAAAATTCCATTATCTTTTCATTTAATTTTTCAATGAACTTTTTGAAGTTTTCTGGTATGTTATTGTTGTTGTTAAGTGCTGTCGAGTCAGATCTGTCTCATAGTGACACTATAGAATTTCTGAGGCATGACTGGTGTGTTTGAAGTACCAACCTTGCTGTTAGCAGGCTAGTTTTTATCCTACAGTGCCAACCAAACCCAGTCCACTGGCGTTAAGTCAATTCCAACTCACAATAACTCTATAAGACAGAGTAAAACTGGTCCATGGGGTTTCAGAATCTATCAATCTTTAAAGAAGCAGATTGCCTCATCTTTCTTCCATGGAGCAACTGTTGGGTTCAAATTACCATGCCAATACTTAACCCATACAGCTCACTAATACCCAAGACAGCACTGCATTTTGTAGCTAGGATAACCTACGTGTCTGAAGAGTGGTAGCTGGTTGTTGTTTATCCATTCCTCACTTACCCACTTCCTAGTTTGTCATACTATTTACGTGTCCCCCTATTTAGCTTGTCATACTATCATGACTTCCAGTTTGTTATTATGTTGGAGGCTTTGTTGTTGTTAGGTGCTGACTGATACTAACTGTGTAAAGTTTCTGAGGAGAAGCTAATGAGTTTGAGCTGCCAAACTTGTGGTTAGCCGTTCAGTGTTTACCACACAGCACATTACTAGGGTACCTTGTTTAAAGTTGTTCCACCATTATTTCAAAAACTTGACAGTGGACAAGTTTCAGTTGAACTTCAACACCAAAACAGACTAGGAAATAAAGGCTTAGCAATCTATTTCTGAAAATTAGTCTATCAAAACTTTCTAAATCATAATAGAACAATGAATATTAATCCCCTAGGCTGAATGGCTCTGGTAGCACAGTGGTTACGAATCAGGCTGCGAACCACAAGGTCAGCAGTTTGAAACTACCAGCTGCCCCGCAGGAGAAAGATTAGGTGTTCTGCTCCCATAAAGATTTACAGCCTCAGAAACCACGTACAGGGTCGCTATGAGTTGGAACCAACTCCACGGCACACAGCCACCAGGCTGAATGGCAATACACAATAACAGAATCAGACATACAAACAATCATAGAGATTACACAATTGTTGTTGTTGTTAAATGCCCTCGAGTCAGTACCAACTCATAGTGACCACATGCACAACAAAACAAAACATTTTTAGCAAAACACTTTGGTTCTGCTCAGTCCTGTGCCAATCTCACAATTGATGCTACGCTTGAACCCATTACTACTGCCACTGTTCCAAGCCGTCTCATTAGGGGCCTTCCTCTTTTTCTCAGACCCTCCATTTACCAAGCACAATGTTCTTATACAGGGACTGGTCCTTCATGATAACATGTCTGAATTATGGAAGAAAAAGTCTGGCCATCCTGGCTTCTAAGGAGCATTCTGGTCGTACTTCTTCCAGCACAGAATTGTTCTTCTGGAAGATCATGGTATCTTTAATATTCCCCTGCAATACCATAACTCAAGTGTATCAATTCTCCTGTGGTCTTTCTTATTCATCATCCAACTTTCACATGTATATGAGGCCATTAAAAATACCATGGTCTGGGTCAGGCACACCTTAGTCCTCAAACTGACATCTTTGCTCTTGAACACTTTAAAGAATTCCTGTGCAGCAGATTTGCCTAATGCAATATAATCTTCAATTTCTTGACTGCTGCTTCCTTGAAAGTTGATGGTTGATCTGAGCAAAATGAAGTCTTTGACTTCAGTCATTTCACTATTTATCATGACGGTATTTATTGGTCCAATGGTGAGGATTTTTGTTGTCTTTACCTTGAGGTGCAATCCATACCAAAGGCTGTGGTCTTTGATCTTCATCAGTAAGTATTCTAAGTCCTCTTTGCTTTCAGCAAGCAAGCTGGTTTCATCTGCATATCAGAGGTTGTTAATGAGTCTTCCTTCAATCCTGATGCCACATTCTTCTTCATATAATCCAACTTCTCGGATTTTGTGCACAGCATATAAATTGAATAGTATGGTGAAATAATACAACCCTGGCGTACACCATTCCTAATTTTAAAACACTGAGGGTGCCTTTGAATGGTTTAAATGATTGCCTTTTGGTCTATGTACAGGTTCCTCAGGAGCTCAATTATGCCCTCCAGAATATTCAATCTCCTCAATGTTGTGCATAGCTTGTCAAGATCCACATCATTGTAAGTCTTTGCATAGTCAATAAAGCACAGGTAAAGATCTTTCTGGTGTTCTCTGCTTTCAGTCAAGATCCATATGTCAGCGGTGACATCACTCCACATCTCCATCTGAATCTGGCCTGAACCTCTGGCAGCTTCCTGTCAATGTACTGCTACAGCTGTTTTGAATTATCTTTAGCAAAATTTTATTTGCATGAGGTATTAATAATATTGCCAATTATTTCCACATTCCATTAGATCATCTCTTTTTGGAATGGGCACAAATATGGATCTCTTTCAATCAGTTGGCCAGGTAGCTCTCTTTCAAATTTCTTGTCACAGATGAATGAGCACCTCCAGTGCTGTATCAGTTTGTTGAAAGATTTCCATTTGTATTCCATCAATCAATTCCTGGAGCCTTGCTCATTGCCAAGACCTTCAGTGAACTTTGGAATTCTTCATTCAGTATCATTGGTTTTTGATCCTATGCTACCTCTTGAAATGGTTGAATATCAACCAATTCTT
>NW_006408708.1:1879757-1884719 GCF_000296735.1 Chrysochloris asiatica
TTCTTTTGATGCTTTCTGCATTATTCAATATTTTGCACAAAAAAAAAAAATCCTTTAATATTGCAAGTCAAGGTTTGAATTTTTTCTTCAGTTCTTTCAGCTTGAGAAATCATGAATGTTTTCTTCCCTTTTGGTTTTCTAACTCAGGTCTTTGCACATTTCATTGTAATATTTACTCTGTCTTCTTGACCTGCCCTTTGAAATTTTCTGCTCTGCTATTTTTCCTCCTCACTTCTTCCATTTGCTTTAGCATCACTATGTTGGAGAGTCTGTTTTAGTCTCTTCTAACATCCATTTTGGTTTTGTCCATCTATCTTGTTGTAATGGTTAGGATTCTGTGACAACTTGGCTAGTCCAGGATGTCCAGAGGTTTAGCAGTTTGAATGTGCTTATTCCCATGGTGATGAATCCTAATACAGGCATAATTAACTCTATGATGAAGGGCTATAAACAGCCAATCAATTAAATGGATGTTTCCTTGGTGGTGTTGTCTGCTCCTCATATAATGGATATGTAGAAAAGACTCTCTTCCACTGGAAATTTAGGACTCTGCAATGTAAGCATTTCCTTGATGATAAACTTCTCTTTATATTTATACATACATATGTTTCACTGGTTTTGCTTCTATAAAAGCTTGTCTTAATGGCCTTTTGCTTCTTCCTGTATGATGTTCCTGATGTCATCCCACACCTCTTATGAAGACCATAAGCTGTTCTTGAGATGATCTTTATATTCAGGTGGAACAGTTTCAAGGTCCTATTTTGTTCTCGTGGACATGTTTATTTTCTTCAGCTTCAACCTAAACTTGCAGTAGGGTTTCTGAGGAGTAACTGATGAGCTTGCACCAACGTTGCAGTCTAGCACATTAATCCACAGTGCCACATCAGGACTCCAGTGAGGTCGATAGTTGTTTTTAAAACTTATTTGCAATGAAGAAGCCATTGGTCTTGGAATATTCTATCATGTGATCTCCAGCAATATTTCTGTCACCAAGGCCATATTTTCCAATGACTGATCCTTTCTTTTTGTTTCCAACCTTTGCATTCCAATCTGTAGTAATTATCAATACCTCTTGATTGCATGTTTGACCATTTTCAGACTGAAGAAGTTGGAAGCATTCTTCAATTTCATCATCACTGGTTTCAGTGATTGTGCGTAAATGTGAATAATATCTGTATTACCTTGTCTTCCTTGTTGTTGTTGTTAAGTACTGTGGAGTCGGTTCCGACTCATAGTGTCCCTCCCTGCACAGGGTTTCTGAGGCTGCAAATCTTATGGGAGCAGAAAGCCTCATCTTTCTCCTACGGAACAGCTGAAGCTTTCAAACTGACCTTGAGATTAGCAGCCCAATCCGTAACCACTACGCTACCAGAGCTCCTTGGCCTTCCTTGTAGGCATATGGATATTATTGATTGTATCACAGACAGTGCTTTCTTTCAAGATACATCTTGAAGTGTCCTTTTTGATGATGAATGCTACACCATTCCTCGTTATTATGTCATACTTGGAATAATAAGCCATGTGATTGCCAGATTTTAAATGGCCAATACCAATTGATTTCAGCTCATTAATGGCTTGGATATTGATGTTTGTGCACTCCAATCCACTTTTCCTACATTTATACTTTGTACATTCCATATACCAATTATTCATAGACTTTTACATCTGTTTCTCATCATTTAGAGTTGTGCCCCATCAACAAATGAAAGTCCTGAAAGCTTTCTTCCATTCATGTCATTATGGTCTCCATTCATATATTGAGTGCATTCCAACCTGAGTAGTTCATCTCTCAGCACTATTGTTGTTGTAGCTGTAGTTAGGTGCCATCGAGTCAACATTGACCCATAGATACCCTATGAATAACAAAAGTTAACAGTATCTGTCCTGTGCCAATCTCATAATCATTGCTACATTTGAGCCCATGGCGGCAACGACCTACCAATCCATCACATTGGGGGACTCCTTCTTTTTCTCTAACCCTCCACTTTGCTAAACATGATATTCTTCTCTAGGTACCAGTGTGTCCTAATAATATGTTCAAAGTATGAGAGATGAAATCAGGCCATCCTGGCTTCCAAGGAGCATTCTGCCTATACTTATTCCACCACAGATTGGTTTATTATTATGGCAGTCCATGGTACTTTTAATATTCTCCTCAAACTCCATAACTCAAAAGTATCAATTCTTCTATGTCCAACTTTCAAATGCACATGAGGATGTTGAAAGTATCATGGCTTGAATCAGGCACATCTTAGTCATCAAACTGACATCTTGAACACTTTAAAGAATTCTTGTGCAGCAGATTTGCCTAATGCAACATGTCTTTTGATTTCTTTACTGCTGCTTCTATGAGTGTTGATGGTTGATCTGAGCAACATGAAGTCTTTGACAACTTCAATCTTTTCTGCAATGTTTATTAGTCCAGTGGTGAAAATTTATGTTTTCTTCCAATTGAGGCATGACCCATACTGTTGTCTTGGATCTTCATCGGTGAGTATTTTAAGTCCTCTTTGCTTTCAGTAAGCAAGGTTGTATAATCTGCATACTACAGGTTGTTAATGAATCCAATCCTGATGCCACATTTTTCTTCATATAGTCCAGTTTCTCAAATTATTTGCTCACCTACAAATTGAATAATGATGCAAGAATAAAACCCTGATGCACACCTTTGCTAATATTAAACCATTCAGCGTTCCCATGTTCATTTCAAACAACTGCCTCTTGCTGTATGTCCAGATTCCTCATGAGCATAATTAAGTGTTCTGGAATACTCATTCTCTGCAGTGTTGGACACAGCTTGTCATTATCCACATAACTGAAAGCCTTTGTGTAGTCAATAAAACACAGGTAAACATCTTCTTGGCATTATTTGCTTTCAGCCAAGATCCATCTGATGTCAGCAATGATATCCCTTGTTCCAAAGTCTTTTGTGAATCTGACTTGAACTTCTGGAAGTTCTCTGCCAATGTATAGTTACAGTCATTTTTTAATTCTATCTAGAAAAATTTTACTTACATGCGATATTAATGATTTTGTCTGATTATTTCCACATTCCGTTGGGACGTCTATCTTTGGGATCACAAACATGGATTTCTTCCAAATAGGTGGCCAGGTAGTTGTCTTCCAAATTTCTTGACATAGATGTGTGAGTGCCTTCAGTGCTGCATCAGTTTGTTGAAATATTTCTATTTGCATTCCATCAATTCCCAGTGCCGTGTTCTTTGCCAATGCCTTCCATGCACCTTGGACTCCTTCCTTCAGTATCACTGGTTACTGATCTATGCTTTCTCTTGAAATGGTTGAACATCAGTCATTTCTTTTTATTACAGTGACTGTATTCCTTTCATCTTCTTTTGATGCTTTCTACACCATTCAATATTTTGCCTATGTTGTTGTTGTTGTTGTTGTTAAGTGCCTTCAAGTCAATTCTGACCCATAGAGACCCTGAATAGGGTTTCCAAGGAGCAGCTGGTGATCTTGAACTGTCAACCTTGCAGTTCAAACTGACTTTGCAATCCAACACATTAGCCCACAGCACCATGCCAGGATCCCATTTTGCCTATACAATCCTTCAATATTATGAGTCAAGGCTTGAATTTTTTTTCTTCAGTTCCTTCAACTTGAGAAATGCTGAGCATGTTCTTCCCTTTTGGTTTTCTAATTCCAGGTCTTTGCACATTTGTTATAACATCTGACTTTTTCTTCTTGAGCTGACCTTTGAAATTTTCTATTCATCTTTTTTACTTCCTCATGTCTTTCATTTGTTTTAGCATCTCTACACTGAAGAGCAAGTTTCAGAATGTCTTCTGACATCCATTTTGGTTTTTTCCTTCTTTCTTGTCTTGTTAATTACTTTTTCCTTTCTTCCTGTATGGTGTTCTTAATGTCATCCCACAGTTCTTCTAGTCTTCAGTGTTTGGTGTCTAATGCATGAAATCTGTTTCTTGAGACGAATTCTGAATTTACATGGGAGATATTCAAGGTCATAACTTGACACTCATGGACTTGTTTTAATTTTCTTCAACTTCAGCCTGAACTTGCAGATGAGAAATTGATGGTCTGTTCCACAACCTGCCTCTGCACTTGTTTTGGCTGATGATATGGAGCTTTTTCACAGATGTAGTCAATTTGATTTCTGTGTATTACATCTGGTAAGTTCCATGTGTATAGTCGTCTTTTATATTATTTAAAAATATATTTGCAATGAAAAAGTCTTGCAAAATTCTATCATGCAATCTCCAGTATTGTTTCTATCACCAAGGTCATATTTTCCAACAACTGATCCTTCCTTTTTGTTTTCAATCTTCGTGTTCAAACCTCCAGTAATGATCACTAAATCTTGATTGCATGTTTGATCAATTTCAGATTGAGGAAGTTTGTAGAATTCTTCAATTTCATCGTTACTAACTTCTTTAGTTGATGCGTAAATTTTAATAATAGTGATATAGCTGGTCCTCCTTGTAGGTGTATGTATATTATCCTATCACAAACAGTGTTGTACTTCAAGACAGATCTTGATATGCTATCTTTCATGATGAATGTGATGCCATTTCTCTTCAATTTGCCAGCCCCAGAATAGTAAACCATTTGACTACCAGATTCAAAATGGCCAATACCAGTTCATGTCAGCTAACTAATTCCTAGGATATCAGTGTTCATGCTTTCCATTTCATTTTTGACAATTTCCAATTTTCTTAGGATTTGTACTTCATACATTCATACATACAAGGGTATTTACAGCTGTTATTTTGCTTTGATTTGTTCCACATCAGCAATTGAAGGTCCTGAAAGGCTTTACTCCATTTGCATCTTTATGGTTAACTCTACTTTGAGGAAGCAGCTCTTTCCCAGTCATATTTTGAGTGCCTTATTACCTGAAAGTCTGGCTTATCTTGCAGTACTATATCTAACAATATTCTAGTGCTCCTCATCATGTTTCAATATTTAATATTCTGGTGCTGA
>NW_006408708.1:1885714-1886712 GCF_000296735.1 Chrysochloris asiatica
GCTGCTGGCCGACCAAGTCTCCCCCCAGGTTCCCAGTAGTCTGCTGAATGATGCAGGACTTAGCTCGCCGCAAATGTTGATGTTCATCGGTTGCTTCTCCTTATGGGTGATGTGCGTGGTCACCAATCAGAGTGTGTATTTCCACTGCATCTTGGTCTTGGAAGAGGATTTGCAGTGAGAGGACTCAACCACTTGCCTTGATGTCTCCTGGGCAAGTGACTTGCTTGTTCTTGTGGTAACAGTCGGACTATCCTTCTTGTTCTGTATTTTTCCTGTAGGTCTTCCTTTCGAGACATGTCTTTTGGCTTTCTGGCTGTTCCAGGCTGGTCTGCATTTCCTTTCAAGAGGACAGTTTCCCGTCTCTGAAGGTCTGGATGTGGTTCAGGCTTCCATCTATAACCTTGTGTAATGCAGAGGCTCCTCAGGAAACCTCCTTTACTGGACACATTGTGGCCCCATTTTAGATATTGCAATCAGTTTTAGGCAAAAGATGGACTTACAAACTTTCTATGTGATATTTCTGGCTATTCCTTTCTCTACCCTCCAGTGTCTGTTTTATAATGCAATGCATGTAAAACCATGGTTCAAGAGTCAGCCAAGCATCTTACCATTATTCCCCCCCTTTTCCCCATTCCAACCATGTCCCAGTCTCTGTATCCCAGAGCCCTGTTGTTCCAAGGCTGTGCCTACATCATTTTTTACCTCTGTCCCATTTAGCTCATTCCTACCTGTCTAATTGTTCTCCTGTCTGCTTTGTTCTTCTATTTCCCTCTCTCTATTTGTATATTTCCCCCCTCCCCAATACCCAAGCTATCTTGTGTCTATTCCCTGCCCTGTGCTCCACCTTCCCCTCCCATCCTTAACCCTACTCCTACACCCTAGCAACCTGTTAAGAATCCACTTTAGTGAAATAGCATGGGTTCTGTTTCTTAGTCTTTTACAGTAGTGATCCTATGCAGTATTTTACCTTTTGTGATTGACTAATTTCACTCAACATA
>NW_006408708.1:1887276-1887945 GCF_000296735.1 Chrysochloris asiatica
TAGGGAACCTCGCAGAAGAAAATGGACCAGGAATAAAAGCATGGTGGTCTACTTCCAGAAATCTGCCAGTGAAAACCTTATGGATCACAACGGTCTATCCCATTGGCCATGGGGTACACATGAGTCTAGACAACTTGAGGGAAGCTAACCACCACAAATACACTCAAGCTGCTGTGATAGATACTGCAAGTGAGGTAAGACTGATGAATTAATGTCCAAGACCAATGCCTCTTAAATTTTTTGACTATGGATCACACAGGGTCCAGTAAAAAAAAAAAAGAAAGAAAGAAACCAGGTTAGGTATTTCAAATAGAGGGATTTAAACAAGAAGTTAGTTGCTCAGTTGTTGGAAGGCTGAAAGAACAAAAACAGAATGCTAAGGAAATATCTAATGAATAACAGACAAATGCTGTCAAATATCCTGCAGGAAAATGAGCCCCTCAGGTTGGAAGGCACTCAAAATATGACTGGAGAAGAACTGCCTCCTCAAAGTAGAGTTGACCGTGATGACGCCAATGGAATAAAGCCCAAGGGACCTTCATTTGCTGATGAAGTAAAACTCAAAATGAAGAGAAACAGCTGTAAACATCCATTGAAAATTGGGACATGGAATGTATGAAGCATGATTCTGGGAAAATTGGAAGTTGTCAAAAATGAAATGGAATGCAT
>NW_006408708.1:1889615-1891460 GCF_000296735.1 Chrysochloris asiatica
GTGGATCATGACAAGCTATGGACAACGTTGTGAAGTATGAGTATTCCGGAACACTTAATTGTGCTCTTGAGGAATCTGTACCTGGACCAAGAGGCAGTTGTTTGAACAGAACATGGGAACACTGAATGATTTAAAATTAAGAATGTGTGCGACAAGGTTGTATTCTTTTACCATACTTATTCAACCTGTGTGCTGAGCAAATCATCGCAGAACATGGGTTCTATGAAGAAAAACGTGGCATCAGGATTGGAGCTGCTGGTGAGCTTGAACCACTCACCTTGAGATTCAAACCAACATTGCAGTCTAGCATTAACCCACAGCACCACATCAGGACCGTGGGTTACAAATTAGGCTGCTAACTGCAAGGTCAGCAGTTAGCATCTACCAGCCACTCCATGAGAAAAAGATGAGGCTTTCTCTTCTCATTAAGATTTATAGCTTCGGAAACCCTGCATAGGGTCGCTATGAATCAGAACTACCTCCATGGATCATAACCACCATCACCAATTCTCTAGAGGAGCCCTGGTGGCATGAATGGATTAGATGGTAGGCTGCTAACTGCGAATATGGCAGTTAAAATCCACTAGCCGCTCTGAGGGAGAAAGATGGAGTTATACGCTCCCATAAAGTTTTGCTGCCTTATTATTGTTGTTGTTATGTGCCGTGGAGTCGGATCCCACGCATAGCGACCCTATCAGGGTTTCCGAGGCTATAAATCTTTACTGGAGCAGAAAGCCTCATCTTTCTCCCGCAGCACAGCTGGTAGTTTCGAACTGCTGACCCTGATCGTAAGATAAGCAGCCCGATTCGTAACCCCTACTTTACCAGAGCCCCTTCGGGACCTCTATATTCATAGTAGGATCACTATGAGTCCGAATTGAGGCGTAGTGGCATTGGGAGATATTCTTGAAGAATCTCAAATCTTTACAAGAAGTGGGTGATTTTTGGAACCTCGTGGGAGAAAAGAGTTTATATTTGAAACAAAGAAAGACTCTTATCAAATTAAAAAAAAGAAAGTTTATGAGCAATTTGGAAAATGTGGGGAAAGTAAGGGAAGATTGGTTTGCTCAATTTCAGAGCAGTTCTTGCAAAGAAATAGAGAATCTCCTCACAGTTACACTACGTTTCCGTTTTAATTTTGGTCTTGCTTTCTCCATCAACACTGGGGATGTCAGTTGGGAGTGATGTATGACACAGGTTTTTGCATGCTGGGCAGCACGGAAATAATTAATGCCCTTTTTAGAGTCAACATCTATCTGCATGGTGGCACATGGAAATTAGGTTTGTTTTCTTTAGTGAGTAAGTGTTGGGAAAATTATAGTGTTGTCCACCGGATGGCATAAAAGTCACTGAAAGGAAATTCTTTTGATTTACCTAAAAGAGTAAACTTTTATAACTAAAGAAAGAAAGAAAAAAAAGAAACACAACAACATAATAAGATTGCAGTATTTATTTTCACTTATGAGTTATTACCAAGAATTAAGTCAAACTTATATACTTACTTAAGTGTATTAGTTCTGGTGTGACGCTATAAGGTAAGGACTGGACTACTAACAGCAAGGTTGGCTGTTCAAGCCCACCAACCACTCATCAGAAACTTATACTGGGTCACTATGAGTAGGAACCTACTTTACAGCACTTAACAACAACAATAACAAAGTGTTGTAGGACCAAGAAAAAGACTCCATTCTGTACATTAGCCTGAACATGTCCTCCTGTTCCAGGAACGTGCTAAATCAGCTCATGCTGCCTTAGAATATCCTTTCACCCCTAGCAACAGCAAGAACTAGATAAGCAGTAGACAGGACAACCCAAGGCCAGATGCCAGATGTTTTCCTTTGCCGT
>NW_006408708.1:1891735-1892328 GCF_000296735.1 Chrysochloris asiatica
ACAAAATAGTGTATTAATAGTGATTCAGGTATTGAATGTGGCCTTTATGATATCATGTACCTATTGGTACTATTAAAACCATGACCTCTACTCAAAGAAAGAATAGACCAGAAGTTTCAGAAGAAAACCAATTGAAACTGTCTTTAACAAATGCATAAAAATATCAGTATAGAATGTTTTAAACTACAAAATTAATAGAGTTGTTCATTCAGGTGTAACTGGATAAACTTTTTGCCTGCATTATAGAGAAATTTACCTTATGTATTTTTTTACCTGGTCCTCTAATTTTATAGAAGCTGATTCCAAGTAGAGACTCCAATCCCAATTCTGCCATTAAGGCACCATTTGACATTTGATTACTTAGTTAACTTCTCTGTCCTTTGTCAGTTAACTTATATGAAGATAAGCAAGATGATAGATGAAAAAGAATTTGGAAGTTTCCAGGTTCTACCAAGCTTTTTACCCTACATACACCATAGTACCAAACAATAACTCTAGACATGTATCATTCAATAAATACCCTGTAAATAATGGGGGAGTCTTGGTGTGGCACTGTAGGATGCTCACTTCAAGGTCAGTGGTTCAAACTGCCC
>NW_006408708.1:1892913-1894204 GCF_000296735.1 Chrysochloris asiatica
GATCCTAATGCCATGTTCTTCTTTATATAATCCAACTTCTCAGATTGTTTGCTCAGCATACAGATTGAATAAATATGGTGAATGAACACAACCCTGGTGCATAACTTTCCTGATTCTAAACCATTCAGTAGGCCCTTGTCGTGTTCAAATTACTGCCTTTTAGTAATTGCCTTATGTACACGTTCCTCATGAGCACAAACAAGTGTTCTGTAATACCCATTCTTTGCACTGCTATCTATAACTAGTCATGATCCACACAGTCAAAAGTCCTTGTTTACTCAATAAAGCACCAAGTAAACTTCTTTCTGGTGTTCGCTAATTTCAGCTAAGGTTCCACATCCTTTTTGAATCCTGTTTGAGTTTTTGGCAGTTCTCTGTGGCTGTACTGTTGCAGCCATTTTTTAATTATCTTCAGAAAAAATATTAATGATGTTATAGGATGATTTCTGCATTCCATTTGGTGACCCCTCTTTGTCATGGGCACAAATATTGATCTCTTCCAACTAGTTGTCCAGGTAGCTGCCTTCCAAATTTCTTGCTGTAGATGAGTGAGCACCTCCAGTGCTGCATCAGTTTGTTGAAAGATTTCAATTTGTATTCAGTCAAATTCTGGATTCTTGTTTTTTTGCCAATACCTTCAGTGCAGATTGGACTTCTTCCTTCAATAGCATCTGTTCTTGATCATATGCTACCTCTTGAAGTTGTTGAACATAAACTATTTCATTTTGATACAGTGACTCTGTTTATACCTTCCATCTTCTTTTAATATTTTCTGCATCATTCAATATTTGGCTCAAATAATCATTCAGTATTGCAAGTTGAGGCTTGAATAGTTTCTTCAGTTCTTTTAGCCTGAGATATGCTGAATGTGTCCTTTCCTTTTGTTCTTCTAATTCCAGGTCTTTGCACATTTCATAATAATACTTGACTTAATCTTGTAAAACTGCCCTTTGAGATTTTCTGTTTAGCTCTTTTGCTACCTCATGTCTTTCATTCACTCTAGCATTGCTAACTGGAGAGCAAGTTTCAGAGTCGCTACTGAAATCCAATTGGTATTTTCTTTCTTTCTTGTCTTTTTAATGACCTTTTGCTTTCTTCCTGCATGATTTTCTTGATGTCATACCACAGGTCTTCTGGTCTTCAGGTGTGAGTGTCTAATGCATCAAATCTGTTCTTGAGATGATCTCTAAATTCAGCTTATGATGTGGCACTGTGGGTTAATGCACTGGACTGCAAAGTCAGTTTGAGCTGCAAGGTCAGCAGTTCAAGCTCACTAGCCACTCCTTGAAAA
>NW_006408708.1:1894964-1897329 GCF_000296735.1 Chrysochloris asiatica
CCACTGACCTTGTGGTTAGCTGTCCATTGCTTATCCTACAGCATCACACCATAGATATTAGCTATTACTACATCATGACCCTTATTCTCACTCCTTTCCTCATCATTATTCCTGATGTCTGGGTAAAAGCATGACAGAATGGAAGAGACTATGGAAGAGGCACAATATGAGAGATGCTTCAAAGTTCTGAAAGTGTTGCTGGATCACTAACATACTCAAAGTTCCATAGGACTATAGATTAAATCACGTAATCCTTATATTTTAAAAGATGGCCAGCTTCTGTTCAGAATAGTTGTCCATGGGAACACATCTCTGATTTTGTAACAATAATAATAATAATGCCCTGCTTGCATAAATAAAACTACTAGGAGAGACCACCACAGTTACAAGAACGGCAAAAGACAAAAAATGCCAAGTGTTTGTGAGGGTTATGTGCAAATGAGCCTGTGTACACAACTGGTGGTAATGTAAATTTCTAAAAACTACTTTGGAACACTGGTTGGCAATGTCCATGTGAATGGCACACTCCTTAAGATCCAGAAATTCTACTCCTAGGTATATGGCAATAGAAATAAATCCATATGTTCATCAAAAGACAAATATAGGAATGTTCACATAGTATTTATAATGCCCAAAACAGGAAATAAGCCAAATTCTATCACACAAAAATAAATAAATTGTGATCTATTCATATAATAGAATGCTATGTATGCTAAAGAAAATACAAACCATTGCTACACAATATAGATGTATCTCACAAGAAAATTAGTCAGATATAAGAGAGTACATACTCCATGATTCTATTTACATAAAGTTTAAATATAAGCAAAACCAAGCTATAGATTTAGATGTCAGAATAATAATCAAAGAGAACACAAGGGGCTTCCATAGTACTTTGTTGCTGTTAAGTGCCGTTGGGTCAGTTCTGATTCATAGCGGACCCATATAGGGTTTATGAGGAGCAACTGGTGGATTTGAACTGCCGACCTTGTGCTTCACAATCCAGCGCTGATCCTACAGTGCCGCTCCAAGAGTCCTCCATAGTACTTTAATGCTCTGTTTCCTGATGAGGACAAATTTACATGGGTGTATTCACTAATTGTAGTTCGCCAATCTCTCCACACATGTGTATGACTGGGCTTCTAGAAGTCCATGGAAAATGGAACTGATAATGGAATTTTCATGAATTTTTTGAACCCCCCTAGTTTGTATGGCACCTAACAACAACAAGTTTGTATGGGACTTTTAAAAAGCATAAACTGCAAATAAGCATCTCCTGCATTTTAACTAGGATAATCACTAGACTACTAGCTGAAAGGTTGGAGGTTTAAAACCACCAGCAGCTCATCAGAAACCTATACATGGTCACTGTGAGTCAGAACTGATTCGATAGTACTTGACAATAACAGCAACAATAGTTAAAAAACAAAGAAAGCACTTTGAGGACTAAGGTTTGCCTGACCCAAGCCATGGTATTTTCAATCACTTTATATGTATATGATATAAGGAGCTCTGGTAGCGTAGTGGTTACGAATCGGGCTGCGAACCTTAAGGTCAGCGGTTCGAAACTACCAGTTGCTCCGCGGGAGAAAGATGAGGCTTTCTACTCCCCTAAAGATTTACACCCTCGGAAACCCTGTACAGGGTCGCTATGGGTCGGAACCGACTCGACGCCACTTAATAACAACAACAACATATGTATATGAAAGCTTGATAATGAGTAAGGAAGACTGGAGAAAAATCAATGCATTTGAATTATGATGTTAGCAAAGATTACTCCTTAGAAGTAATGATGTGAGACTTGTCTCTAGTATTTTGGACATGTTGTCAGGGGGGGATCAGTCTCTGGAGAAGAACATCATATTTAGTAAAATTGTTGTTGTTGTTAAGTGCCATCGAGTCGTTTCCAACTTACAGGGATCCTGTATAAGGGTTCCAAGGAGCAACTGGTGAGCGTGAACCAACAACCTTGTATTTGTTGGTTCAAACCGACCTTGCAGCCCAGCACATTAACCTGCAGCACCACACCAGGAATCCACAGTAAAGTGGAGGGTAAAGAAAAAGAGAAAACAAGGTAAAGTGACACAATTGCAGCAATAATGGGCTCAGACATAACAGCAGCTGTGAGGATGGTACAGGATTGGGCAGTGTTTCATTTGCGCATATGAGTCAGAACTGACACCTAACAACAACAACAACAATAGAAACAATTAGGACCTTTGAAGAAGTAACCACTCCAACTATGCTGAAAACTCCCCTCTTTGTGCCATTTGTTAAGTCTGCTGTAGCATGACACTGTTATTTCAAACACCACCATCAGAGTTACTCATGGTGGACAAGTCTCAGCAAAGCTTTTAGACTAAAA
>NW_006408708.1:1897639-1901873 GCF_000296735.1 Chrysochloris asiatica
CTATTTCTCCATGTCCTCATCTCTGCTTCCATCTCTGGTGTCACTGCTTCTCTGGATAGGGCCCTACATTCTGCTCATGCTCTTCTCCCTTGATGGTCCTAGGGTCCTCTGTTCCTGGACTGTACAATTAACTACTCCTCCCTTTTTGTCTCCTTTTCACCAACACACACACTCTAAAACTAAACTCCCTCTTGAAAACTTGTAAGCCAGTCACTTTGTGCCTTTATAGCCCCCCCACCCCTCCCATTTAAGTAGTCAGTGTCTAAGTTGCCTGTCCCTATCAACCCTGTATACAAAGCAGATAGGATTAATACTTGATATGAAGATTCCTTCCCCCTCAGTTGGTATTTTGAGCTACTACATCCATAAGTATAGGTCAAGTTCATCAAATTGTAGCAATTTACACTTGTTTCCTTTATCAAAAAAAAAATTTTTTTTTTTTTTTGGTTTTCCTCTAGTCAAGTTCTGATCATCAAGCCATTGAAGCTAGGTCGAACAGGTACGATCTACAAGTTTGGATGCTCTTGTGTGTCTCCCCTCACTTCATATGCTTTGCTTTCAGCTCTAGCCCTCTGTGTCTATGTCCTAAGACAATATACTTTTGAATTTTTTCTAGTGAAAACCCTATGGAGCACAACAAAATATTGTTCAATATAATACTGGAAGATGAACCCCCTAGACTGGAAGGCATTCAAAGCATACAGTGTTCTCAAGTATGGGCTAGAACATATGAATGATCCTCAAGATGGCATAGCACAGGCAATGTTTCCATTGGTTGAACATAAGGTTGCCATGAACGTAAGAACAGACTCAATGACAACTAACAATGATAACATAGTACCAAACTCATTGACTTGAAATCTCTTGTTTATATATGTCTGTCTCCTCCACTCAGCCATACTCAGTCATTTTCTGCTTATGTATCACTGCATCTACAGCGTTCAACATGGAATCTGGCACATAGTCAACTTTTAATAGATGTTTCTTGACGTAATGGAAAATAAAACAAAATGGAACACAACATACTATATTTCACAGAATTTCAATTTGATATACCATATTTACTGAGCCATCAGTATTATCAAGTGGGCAATCCAGTAGTTTATGCCAACTGTTTTCTGAGTTCTCCCTCAAAATTTCATCCAAACATTTGTCACCTTTCCCTGGCTTTAGCATATTGTGTACTTAAGCTCTTCTAACCAGAGGAAGTGAAAGACATCATGAGTTGTACTGTCCTTATTAAGTTTCCTAATAGCATCTCTGATTGAGAAGTGGAAGAAGAAGAAAAAAAAAAACTTTCTACATAGCCAACTCAAGCTGACTCTATAAATTATCAGAGAAATATTATAACCTAATAAGTGTATTGATTGTGTACTTACGTGACCTACTAAAGTTTGCAGAGACAGAGAAGAAGGAAACTTTCTTGCTTTATTATAGTTTAAACATTTTTTTAAATTGATGGTTTATGCTTTTAATAGGCTATCACGAAAAAATAAGCACTTAAGACACAATACGCTGAGGGGCAAATTATTATTTTTCTCCTGAGTCACATCTATTTAATCCTCTTGGTCTCTCTCTGTTTCTAAGGGTTTCTACTTCCAAACAACAGCAAAGAATTATGGTACCTCTGCTTTTATCACGTTCTAGTCATAGTTTTTCAAATTTAAGAGTTACAATACAAAGGGGAATTAGAAAATGTCAATTTCCTGAGGTTCAGAAATTAGTTGCATGTTTTCTGCCTTGACAACAGCCCAAAAAGGACAAATTAATAAAACATTAACTTACAGTACTGAAAAAAAAAAAAAAAAAAAGGTGGGGGCGGGGGGGATTTACGTCACCCATTAATCAATGACCTAAGCAGAAAAAAGTTAGTGAATGATTAAAGAAAGATGATCCTGAGGGGAATGCATGACGATTTAGGCAGGCTTTTGTCAGACCCCAGATCTAATGTAATTTCAGGCTGGCCTCAAAATTCAATTTGTGTGGAACCTCTAACTCATCTATTCCACAACGACATACAGCATAATTGCATTTGAACAGCTTCCAGAACAGCACTGAGAAAATGTCCTGTTCCCGGCCCTCAGTGCCCAGATGACCACACAGGAGGCCAGGCTCGGTAACACAGTCTGAGGATCCCACCTGCTGACCGTTGCCCTCCACAGGAAGCACATGTTTTCTGCTTAATTCCTGCCAGCTTTTGGCTGTCAGGTAGGGCATCTGTAGCAGGCAGCTCCCGAGGGCTGCCACCTGGTGCTGTCCGTCGGCCTCAGACCAACAAGGAAGAGGGGAGGCATTCATCTATGTGCTTATTTTTCTGTGTTTAGGGTAGTTCTTGGGACTTAGAATTTTTACTTGGCAAGTTAACTGCTCTCTTTAGTTAGGAGGAGGGGAAAAGGAATTTTGCTTGCTTTCCTTTAACTCAGAGTTCCCTTCTTTGGAAAAGCTATTTAGTAATACCTGGTTCACCCTCATTAAGTCTGTGCAGCTTCTTCACAGTACTGCGAACTTACTTGAGAAGAGATTTTAAAAGTATATCCTAATGTCATCATTTGAAACGTGGCCATTAAGTTCCACTATTTTCTTTTAATGGATGTCATAAACAATTCCATGAAACAAATACAAAGTTAGCATTTCAGTTCCTTTTAAAAGTAGGCCAACATAAAACAATGTTCCTGTTGTTGTTAAATGTTGTTGAGTCGGTTCCGACCCAGAGCGACCCTGTATAGGATTTCCAAGGAGCACCTGGTGAGCTTGAACCACTGACCTTGCAGTTCAAGACAACTTTGCAGACCAGTACAATAACCAACAGCGCCACACCATAGGCTTTCTAAGAGAAAAACTGATCATTCCTAACCAAAGACCATTTTTGGCAACTGTCTCAATAGTTTGATGGTGGTAGTAATGTGCTGTGGAGTCGGAACCAACGCATAGCGACCCTGTACAGGGTTTCCGAGGCTGTAAATCTTTAGGGGAGCAGAAAGCCTCATCTTTCTCCCATAGAACAGCTGGTAGTTTCGAACTGCTTACCTTAAGGTTCACAGCCCGATTCATAACCACTAAGCTACCAGAGCTCCTTGTCTCAATAGTTTATAGCATGCAAAAAGAGTAAAAGGTTCTCAGTGAATGTCATCAGTTAGGTACTATTTCAACCTTTAAAAAGCTATCTGTTTTGATGCCAAATCATTTTATATTTAATTTTAATTCATCACTTGTCTTTTCAAGTCACAAATGCAGTACAGCTTCCAGAAAATTAGCTAGGGATTATGAAACTGAACAAGGAGAAAACATTTGCTTTTACCAGACCTATTTAGGTATATTCCCGAATGTGAACAGAAATTTACACTTCAGTAGGAAAAAAAAAGCTGTTACTCTAATGACACAGATACTTTGCTTAGCAATTTTTCATTTGGTCTATCCTACTGATGAAAATAAAAGTGATAATGGTGATAAAATGCTGGCTTAATAATAATTTGTAGTAGTGACAAGAAAACTGCAAGGTCAGCAGTTCAAATCCACTAGCCATTCCATGGAACAGATGAAGCTGCTGCTACTGTAAAGGGTTACAGTCTTGAAAAACCTAAATAGGGGTGCGAAGAGTCAGAACCAACTTCATGGCACACCACCACCAATGCTATATATGAGCATATATATATATAGCTTTTTTTCTTCTTTTTTTTTGAAGTACACACTCAAATATATTTGCATTATTGCTAGAAAAATTAACTTTCTTTTTGGGAGTCTGAATCTTTCTAGCTTCTTTCCCATTGAAGCAATTATTTTCATAATGGGATTATTTTTTATAATGGGGAAATTTTGAAGAACACAATCTTTACCATTACATTATGGCAGAACAGATTGTTTTGAACTTCAAAAACATATAACTCAAAAAGCTGGTGTTTAAAAACTAAAGTGGAAATTGCCATGAGTTGATGTCCATTTTAATGTCCTTTTTTAACTTTGAAAATAATCATAATGAAGGCGGAATCAGAGAAGCCTATACCAGGACACTTATACCAGAACACTTTCTAGTAAACATGAGCACACCATCCCCTTTATTTACGTGGCCATATTTTCATTCTACCTGTGTACTTTTAGGAAGTTCAATAAAATATTTGCTCACAAAGCATTTTAGACATGTGAACATATGAGGTGCCAAATCATACAAAATACTGGATGCAAGAAAGGAGCAGGAAGTTGAATGGGTGAAACATGGTTGGGTGGAGAAGCACTAAAG
>NW_006408708.1:1902259-1910637 GCF_000296735.1 Chrysochloris asiatica
TGACCATAAAGTTAAAAGCAGAAACTGTTTTCATAACTTCTTGTTTCCAAGAAACAATAGTATCTTGATTATCTTAATTCTCTGGTAAATTGCCTACACTCACACTTAGAGGGAGCCTGAGAATGAATGAAGGGAATCTTAAGCTTGTTGGGAGGCTGTGGAAACATTAACTTGTGGATTTCCCATCTGTGCAGTTACCATCAAGACCCAGGCAACAACGACATCATTCTTTGAGTTCCTACATTTGTGTTGGAAGTAGTCCATCTCGTCTACCTATGTGATGCCAAGGTCTTTGGGTGGCACAAAAGGTTTGTGCTTGGCTAATGACCAAATGGGTCTCCAGCTGAGCAATTCTACATGTGCCCAAGGAATACAGAAGGGATTCCTTCAAAAGAATTCTGCAGCCACATGCAAAACGATAGTGATTTTTCTGAACGGCGATAGCATCTGTCAGACTTCCAGATAAGGAAGAAGTTCCACCTGTCCCTTATTGCTCCCTCCTCAGCTTTCAGATTGAGTTTCTGAAAACTGCCTCAGGACACACAGGCAAGCTTACTCTATCTGTACTGCATTTTACAAAAAGGTTATGACTACAAAGAGTTCCTAAGTCTCTAGGTATATTATATATTCTTGTTCACAGAAACAATATTCTGCATTACTTGTCCCTCATTCTGCTGGCTCCAAAGCAGACACACCTATCCCACTGCGTGCACTGTGAGAAATTCCTGCGTTTTGTTTCATGAATTTTTCATGGAAAGCAAAACAGTATCTTTTTTTTTTTTTAACAGAAAATCTTTTGAAATATCTTGATCTTGCTTTGGGTGTATAACAGGATCCGTTTTTCTGTGCTGTTGTTTCCCACCCTCCTGTTCCTCTCTCATCCAAACCCCAAAGTCTTCAGCCACTACTCTGCTTAAGGCTCTGGTTTGATAACCCTGCAATTGGAGGGTGGAGTGAGAGGAGACTCCTCATACCTTTTTTATTTTTCTCTCTGTTTCTCCTCAACACCCCGGTGGCCTACTTGGGTGTCCCACAAGCTCTCTGTGGAAAATAGCGTGTCCCATTTAGCAACAACTCCACCTAGCATGAGCTCCTGAGCTATACTTAACCAGGGTGAGAGAGAGTTGGAATGACTGAAGCCTGCATTATGCCATGTGAGAAGGCCCATTTTGTCTCCATGGTGGTGGGCCACAGAGTAATTTTTGCTTCTACTTTGGCAATGCATGGGGTAGAAAGAGTGAAGTCATGTTATTTTGTAGTGTAACAAAAATGTAATAGGTATTCAAGGGTATATTTTCAGGGGAAAAGCTCAACACGGTTGAGAGGGCTTTTTTCTATTGGCTGGGATGGTTTTAACCTAATAAAAATACCAAAAAATTTTCCCCTGATTTTCATCGCATCATAATGTTGGATTTTCTGTATGTGCATGAAAGGGGAGGAAAGAGAAATATATTCTAAGCAACTCGATTATCCCATATCCTCATAGCTGCACAAAATGACTATACTCTCTTGCTTTTCCAAAGCAGACACTCTATTCTGTGTTTTAAAGTTATAGAAAAGTATGGATTAACTTCATAGCCCACTTTTGTTAAAGAAGTTCAGCTATTTAAAAAAAAAAAAATTAGTTTTGATAGCAACAATTATTTTCTTACTTTTTGTTTGGCTGAAAGTTTACAGAATACATTAGTTTTCCATTCGACACTTTATCCACATTTCCTTTAGCGACATCATTTGCTATACCCTCAACATAACAGCACTTCTCCCATTTCACTGGGTCCTCATTTCCATTTGTCCTTCCTGCCTGCCCCTTCCTGCCTTCTAATTCCTGTTTTTAAATAAAAGCTGCCCGTTTGGTCTCATATGGTTGATTGTTATGAGGAATCATGGTGTTGTTACTCACTTTATAGGTCTTTCTATCATAATGTTGAAAGCTGATACCCAGAGGTGGGTCTAGTTCCAAGATTGAAGGGTGTCTAAGGGCCATAGTCCAGGGCGTTCACCAGTCTCTATCAGACCAGTAAATCTGGCCCTTTTTATAAATTTGAATTTTATTCTCTATATTTTTTTTCTCCCTATGTATCTACGGCCTCCTTTTGTAATCCTGATCAGAGTAGTTGGTAGTGGTAGCTAGGCACCATCTAGTTCTTCTGGTAAACAAACTAGTGAGGCTGTGGTCCACATGGTCCACATGGTCCACCAGACCTTGGGCTAATTGTTTCCTTGGGTCTTTGATTTTCTTCAGTCTTCTTTGCTAATCTCAGCTATTTAGAATGCTCCCCCTCAGCACTAAAAGCACGCTGAGGGAGGAGGCGTGAATCTGTCAACATTTGGATCTAAAGCACTGTGAGCTAAGTATATTTTCTGCTTCTTCAATAATTAGTATGAAAAGTGTTCAGGCAGTTTTTTCTAAGTATAGAGTCACTAAAATTTAGCACTCACACCCCTCAAAAAATATAATATGATGTAAAATAACTATTTCTGTGGTCTGGATTCTCTTACAACATTTCAAAATCCCCTTCAATCCCCATTCTAATATTATTGACTCTTCTTTCCTTTGTGTCCCATGGTATTCAACATGTATTTCTTTCACTCTATCATATTTCTTATAACAATGTATTGTATAGATCTGTCTACATATTTGTGTTTAATTCAAAAACATGAAACTCTTAACTTCAACATCAGTATCTTAGTTATCTCTAAACTTTCAGGGCCAAGGGCATGCCTAGAACCTGTTGTTGTTGTTGTTGATGTTGTGAAATGCCATCAAATTGATTCCGACTCATGGTGACCCTGTATAGGGTTTCCAAGGAACAGCTGGTGGGTTCAAACCACCAACCTTGTGGTTCACAATTCAGTACTGATCCTACACGCCTGTGGAGACCAGTTCTGCTCTGACACACATGGAGTTGCCATAGTCAGTGTTGATCCTATAGCAACTAATTTGGTTGCTAAAGAGAAAGTTTGATTTTTTTTTTTTCAAAAAAAAGGACTACTGTTAGAAAAGATGAAATTGGCCTCCTCGCTTTTTCACACGTCCAGAGAATAGGCACAAATATGAGATGGCCAATTGGTAGGTACAATGATAGCCTAATATTATAAATTATTTCGTTAGCATCAAATTGAAACCACCAGCCATTTTTGGAAACCCTATTCAAGGCCATTATGAGTCAGAAAGGACTGAAGGGCACACACAACAACAGCATCAAGTTTATAAAGGCATATCAAAGCATGTGACTTCTAAACAAAACTCAATTTAAATTACAAATTAGTGTGGAATGGTACAATGAACATCACTCTACATTTCATATTCCTTTAAGAGAGCATTCATACCTGCAATTTTAGGATTTTCAAAGTTGAATGTCCAAAACTAGAGAAGATCTATGAATTGCAAAAGGCACAATGCTATCCCAAAGAGAGATTTTATAAATAGAAAAATCTTATAAATAAGCCTATTTATCTACAGCCTAGTAAAGAGTTGAACACTGTCTACAAAATGTGGTCTAAGTAGGCAAACAATTCAGATAATGTAAATTGCAGTTTGAGTCTTGAAAAAATACAGAAAACATGTTTAGTCTAAAAACTATAGAGACCTAAAATGGCATGCAATTTCTGAGAAAAGTTTTTCTGGGATTGGAAAATATGGAACACAAAAATATAAATTAAAATCAAAGAGATTTTTCAGTTTAAGCTGATGTGTCAAAGAAGTAATCCCTAACATAACTGTCTCAAACTACTATACGATACCTACAAACAAGCAAAATGAAAACAAAGGCCAAAATTATAGTGCTGGAATTAAGGAAGAATTTTCATAAATGGAACCAATCTGGAAAAAATAAGTTCGGCACCTATTCATGCTTTATTTACTGAAACAGAGCAACCCTATATACCCAAAACAAAGGGAGAAGACTCTTTTACCAAGGATATGTATCTCAGTGGTCCAGGGCTCATTACCAGCAAGCAAAATTCGAAGTGATCAAGTCATCTCTAACTCATGGTGACCCCGTGTGTTATAGAGAAGAAATGATTCATAAGGGTTTTCTTGGCTGTGATCTTTTATAGAAGCAGATCTCCAGATCTTTCTTCTCAGGAACCACTGGGCATGTTCAAACCACCAACCTTTAGGTTAGTAGTTGTGCAAACGGTTAACATGCTAAGGTGCCAACCCAAAAGTTGGAGCTTTAAGTCCACCCAGAGATGCCTCAAAAGCTAGTCCTAATAATCTACTTCCCAATAATCAACTATTGAAAACCCTGTGGAATCCAGTTCTACTCTGACACACATGGAGTTGCCGTAGTCGGTACTGACTCTACAACAACTGGTTTGCTTGCTAAAGAGAAACTGATTTTTTTTTTTCTTCGTTTTCACCATCTAGAAACCTTACTAATAGAAATATGAGATAGTTTTCATTCTCTGGGACAGATGACATTTTTTGAACCAGGCAGAGTACTATCTATCTATCCTTCTTTTTTTTTTTTTTTTTAAATAGCCATTCTCAGGCTATAGATATCCCAGAAAATAAAGCAAATTTTTAAATAAAGGCTGGTCAATGGGCATGCTCTCTGGTGAGTAGAGGTGGGGAGCAACCAATGGTAGCAGTTTGCTGGGGGTGTGGTTTTCTGTATGCCATTAGTTTAGCATGCGGAAGAAGAGGCTGTGGGCACAGGACCATCTCTAGTGGTTTCATTTTTGCTCAGTCAAATTTGCAGAGTTCCATGGCATTCCTGAAGATTTCATACTAATCAAGACAAAGCAAATGTAAAAAGATCCACACAGACACATTTGCTAACGAATTGTTGAAATATAAGGAAAGAGCAGAAAAAAATCCTGTTAAATATCCACACAGAAAAATACTGCTTAGTTACAAGAGAGCTGAAACCAGGCTGACTTTCTAGAAGACAATAAAACTATAGCTATTCATTCAGTTTGGGAGGCAAGCGGGATATCTCAGCTAGTCTGTTTTTAATGTGAGAAGACAACAGAATGATATTCTTTCATGTGTCAGCTGTAAAAAGGACAAGGCAGTGTCATCTGACCTCTTGTGACTTCACAGAGGGGAAGGAGAATCAAGCTCACCATCAGTTCAAGGCCAATTCCTATAAGACAGAGATCAGCCATGCCTTCACCCTTCTTTACCAATTCTGATACCAATCATCCCTTCCACAATACTTTCTACTTCCCTGCAGGGTTCAATAATCTATTGCAATGGCCACATCAAATTCACAGTACTTATGAGGTTTATTAGGACATTGTGTTGTTAAATGCTGTCGAGTGGGTTCCTACTCGTGGTAATCCGGTATAGGGTTTCCAAGGAGCAACTGGTGCATTTGAACTGCTGACTTTTTGGTTTAAACTGACATTACAGTCCAGTGCTTATCCTACAGTGCCATATCAGGACTCCTATTAAGATGTTGTTATTGTTATTATTGTTGTTGTTGAATGCTGTCGAGTCAGTTCCGACTCATAGTGAGCCTGTATAGGGTTTCTGAGGAGCAGCTGGTGAGTTTGAACCACCAACCTTGCAGTTCAAACTGACCTTGCAGCCAAGAGCTTATCCAGAGCCACACCAGGATCAGAAATGCTTAGCATATAGTTCTTCCAGTCAAGACAGCCTCTTCTCAGCCACATTACAGGCATGTCTCGCTCTGGTCATGGCCCACATAACCAACCTCCTGTCATCTACTCTGCTTGGGCAAGTGTTACAAAGCTCCTATAGTGTTACTGATAAATGCCCAGAGGGCATACCACTCTGCCCTAAGCCTCTGCCCGAAAGTGTCTCCTGGATCGAGGAGGTTCAGCATGCAGGGATATCACGGTCCAAATGACCAGCTCCACTCTTGGTTCTTCTTTCATTGATGGTAGTGAGATCCTCATTGCGGTTTCAGAGTTGACTCATTTTAAACCCAGCAGGTTGACAAAACAGTCCAATCCCCATGTTAGACTTTCATACACCCTATTTGCATGGTCCCACCTAATCATTTGGTGGGAGTCACAAAAACTATGGTTAGAAGAGTCATAACAAGTAATTCAACTGTACCATGCTGGCCCCCAAAATGAAAAAAAAAAAAAAAAGTCATACATCCTTCTGGACAAAAAGTCAATATTTATTTCAAGAATAAAATCCTAAACAATTGGAATTTTTTTCTATAAAAGCTTGGTTATAAGAATACTCTAAATCTGTCAAACCTCATTGTACAAGTGATAATTCTAAATTAAAAGACCGAATACAAATTTTGCAAGCAAATTTTACATATTAAACATATAAGCTAACAATAAAAACAATTAATATTTCTTGCTCTTTATGTTCTGGACACTTAACTATTTTAACTCATTTGACTTTAACAACAAAACCCACAACCTAGGTGTTATTATTATCCCCATTTGTCTAGCAGGACAGTGAGATAGGTACAAAGAGGCTCTAGAAAGTGTCCTACGTGACTTAGCTAGAAATTAGATATTATAGACTGTTTTGTTAAATCTATGAATTTTTCCTAACTTGTAAACTGTGAGGAAAGGGAATAAAATAAATGTGTTATACATAGCTCAAATTAGCATGGAAAAATCTATTTTTCCCCAAAACTCACTGTTTTGCCAGCTTTCACCATCTTCATAAATGACCTCACCTTCTACCCAATGCTCAAACCAAAACCTAGGCATCCCTTTGAGTTTCCCCTTTCTTGCATGACCTTAAAAATCAATAATTAGAAGTATATAAAGAGATGACTCACTAACAGATGCTTGAATATACTTTAAATTTTAGTATATGATAAAAGCTTGGCTTTGCAAATCAAATCTCTGAAGAAACAATTACTCAACAAATGGTGCTAAGACAATCGGTTCCCTTTTGAAAGTGTTGTTCATATGCCAAAGAAAGTTTAGATGGAGTGATAAATTTAATGTGTTAAATTTTTCTTAAAGGCAACCATTAGTATTCAATGAAATTTTATATAAACTCAATACCCATGGAACTTCTAGATTTAATAGCAACAAAACAAATCAGAGGGGAAAACTACAGCGCTAACTAGATAAAAATAGAATGTTTCTTCATGACAAAAGTGTACAAAATTAAGACCTAGAAAGGTGTATCATAAATATGACTTGTAGTTACAGTTCTCATAGCATGCACATTTAATTTTTAAAAGATATTATCTATGATAAGGAAATAGTTTAAACTCCAAAAACAGAAAGTGGAGCTCATTGTTACAAAGCTAACAATGGTTCTTCATAGAACTAATGCTGCTGCTGGTGGTGGTGATTAATCTTTGCACAAAATCCCCAGTATTGAAAAAGACACTCAATTTCTTCAGATAGAAGGAAAATATGAAATGTAAAACTGAAATGGTCACTTAACAGAACATTCTTTTACACTATTGCATTGACAGCTGTAAAAAATTATATTTTGAAAAAAATGTCTAAATAATTCTTATAAGATGAAGATCTGGGATTCATCAATTAGAACTAAGAGCTCTGGAAATCACTGAGCAAAATTCCCTGAATATAATATATACTACTGTGGTCAAAGGAGTAATAAAATACCATACATCAATAGGAAAATTAGGAAACAAACTTTAAAATACCATTTAAATTGATAATGGACAGATTCTGGAACATTGTATGCAGTATTGATGGTCATCAGTCCTCTAAAGGGAAGGGAAAGTAAAACAATTTGGGGGATTGAGAGGTTTATGAAAATAAACTTGAGAAAGCAAAATTCTTTCTCACAGGTGCAAAATTATAATAATAATGAATGAGTTTACTGTGAGGGAGAAAGAATGTTAAATTCTTTAAATATATGATCCTATTCAATCCTCCCAACCAGAGTAGAAGGGAAGTCTTCTCACCCCTACATTACACATGAGGAAAAGGATTTCAAAGAACTTGAGGTCACACAGCTGGTAAGAACAGAGCCTGTCCGTCTCCAAAACCCAGTCTCTTACTTTATAACATCCTTAAACCAGTTGCCATGTGTCAGCTTCGAGTTACGGTGACAGCAAGTATGTCACATAAAACTGTGCTCTATAGGGTTTTCAGTGGTTGGTTTTGGGAAGTGTATCACCAGACCTTTCTTCCAAGGTATCTCTTAGTGGACTGGTGGTGGTGGTGATAATGTCCCTTGGAGTCGGTTCTAACTCATAGCGATCCTGTATAGGGTTTCCGAGGCTGTAAATCTTTATGAGAGCAGAAAGTCTCAGCTTTCTCCTGCAGAATGGCTGGTAGTTTTGAACTGCTGACTTTGAGGTTAGCAGCCCGACTCATAACCACTATGCTATCAGAGCTCCTTACTTTGCTCAGCAGCCAAGCACATTAACTATTTGCACCACCCAGACACTCCATGTTATCACTATATTATAGCAAAGAGCATTGTGGACTTATTCACCACG
>NW_006408708.1:1910777-1911223 GCF_000296735.1 Chrysochloris asiatica
ACTCGACGGCACTTAACAACAACAACAACAATTAGGCCAATGCAATACTCCTGGAAATTTTAAACAGGAAAACCCAAGGCCAAAGAGCAAGTTCCATGGCAGTACCGATGAAATTCTCTTCTTCTGAGGTAGCACAGGACAAAACACAACAAATGCAAAAGGAAATCATTCATCCATTTATTCATCGCTCCCATTATGAAAGTCCTACTACTCACTCATCTCTGCCAAGAAATTTGGAAGACGACGATCTGGCCGACTGTTTGGAAGAGATCCGTATTTGTGCACATTCCAAAGAGAGGTGACCCAATGGAATGTAGAAATCATTGGACAATCGCTTTGATATCTCACATGAATAAAGTTTTACTAAAGGTAATACAGAAATGGCTGCAAGCATACATTGACAGAGAACTTCCAGAGGTTCAAGCCAGATTCAGAAGAGGCCATGG
>NW_006408708.1:1913813-1914984 GCF_000296735.1 Chrysochloris asiatica
GGCAGTGTTTCGTTCTGCTGTGCATAGGGTCGCTATGAGTCAGTACTGACTTGATGGCACCTAACAACAATAACAACAACTACAGATCAAAGGAGAATTGGTGGCATGGTAAGTAATAGGGAATGGAATGCCAGCCAAAAGATTTTCAGTTCAAACCAGCCACTCTGAGGGAAAACGATGAGGTTTTATGCTTCCATAAAGATGTACAGTCTTGGCCAAGCTACACATGGTTGCTATGAGGTAAAATCTACTCAATGGCAGTGGATTTGACTTAGGGGTTTACTAAGTTTGGTACTTAATAAACTTATTTTACCACATATTTTAGAACATGCTTGTCCTTCATTAATTTAATTAAAGGAACCCAGATGTGTCCATACCAAGCAATCTTTTGCTCTTAGAAATTTATTCTGAATTTAACATCCAAAGTCTAGCATGTTTGGTACTTCTTGTTGTTGTTAGGTGCCATCAAGTTGGTACCAATCCATAGCGACCTTACGCACACGACCTTTTCTTGCATTGACATATTGAGCATGAAAAAGTAACAAATCTGACCCATGCTCTGCTGTCTAAATTTAACCCATGGACACTCTGAGAGGTGAAACATTTGTACTATGGGTTTGATTTACTGAAAACTTCAAGATAAAAGCATTAGGTCATGATTTTGCAAAGATGCAGGCCACTTTTTAAATGTGAAATATGCTATTTCTTATTCACTTATTCCTAAATCCCCATTGACTAACAAAACAATTTTACAGGTGATTTATTTTCTTCTTTGCATGATCTTATACTGGCAGTGCATCTCCACCTTTATCTTCAAGTCTTTCCATCCTCTTTCTTAGCTTTGGTGTTAGTGATTGTACCCGAGTTTGGTTATATGGCTTCCTAAAGAGCTTGAGGAAATAGCATAAATTGCACTTAAAAACAATGTGAAAGGGAGATATTATCAGGGTGCAGGTTTCCTTAGATGTATTACATAACATATGAGCAAATAAAAAATCAGAATATTTTCCATAATTAAATTGTTGTTGTTAGGTGCTGTTGAGTCACTACTGACTCATAGTGACCCTATGCACAGCAGAATGAAACATTGCCCAGTCCTGTGTCAACCTCACAATCATGGCTACATTTGAACCCATTGCTACTGCCACTGTGCCAATCCATCTTATTGGGG
>NW_006408708.1:1915298-1924287 GCF_000296735.1 Chrysochloris asiatica
TCAAGCTGACATCTTTGCTCTTCAACACTTTAAAGAGGTCTTGTGCAGCAGATTCACCTAAAGCAATATGTTGTTTGATTAAATCATCTCTTATAAGTTATAGAGATGTTCATTCTGTTGCTTGAATTTGGTCCTGGCTGACAACGTTTTCCAACTTGGAAATTTCACATTTATCTAACCAGCTTACCTGGAAAATAATAGTTGTTATGTTTATCAGTGGCCAGAAACTCAAACATAGAATGACAAATTCCCTAAGCATCAGCTCAGGTTCAACATTATGAAGGTGAGACTGGAGTCCAGGAGGGAGAAAACGGATTGCATTGCACATGAGCATGACCTAGTAGCTGGTTCACTGAGTGACATTTGTGACAGTAATAGAAAAGGCTACTTGTCTGTTTCCCCAGTGTCACCGTAAGTGATACATATGCAGCTGCTGTTCACAGAGAGGTGAAGAACAGGAAAACATAGCCTAGAAAGAGAGCTTAAGTAAGGAAGGACATTTACAACATTCCAATATTCAGCAGTTGGGACGTCCCAGTGCTTTCAGGAGTCTGGATCCATTAAAAGCACTTCTTTGCATAAGTAAACAGAATGTTCTTACGGATTCTTCACATAGAACCAAAAATGATAAACTTTGCCTTGTACTGGCTCCCAAGTCATTTCAGGGAGTTTATTTAGACTGTGAGACACTTAACAGAGCTTAGCATAGTAAGCATTGCCATACACACTTCATCAGGATTCGTTGGCCAGTGTGTGGTTGTATTGCTAAATAGTGTATTGTAAATGGAATGTGTTAACCCTAAAGAGAATTTGAAAATCCTGCATCATAACCAAACATAGATCATGTATGCCTGAACACTTCTACGTTGCTTTGACACAGTGGCCTGACTTGTCTGTCAACATTTTGATTGAAGCTGACTATACTGTAGGCTATCTGAAGCACTTTTTATAAACTCTCAATGATAAGCATTTCATCATAATCCCATGGCTACTGGCATAACAGTTCATGTTTGGTTCCCTGCAGAGTTTCTAGAACTGAATGTGTTCTGCCCAGAATTGTAGACTTGCTGCTCTTCTTATAATCTGGTATCAGTAATTTTCAGGGGAAAAAATAGTATTATATAATTATATATACTAAGGCTACAAGTGATAAAGCTATGTTGTTGTTATGTGCCATGGAGTTGGTTCCAATTCATAGCGACCCTGTACAGGGTTTCCGAGGCTGTAAATCTTTACAGGAGCAGAAAACCTCATCTTTCTCCTGCAGAACAGCTGGTGGTTTCAAACTGCTGACCTTACAGTCCTCAGCCTGATTTGTAACCACTACGCTACCAGAGCTCCTTTCTAAAGCTATAATCCTGCTTTAATAATAAAAGAATATGAAGAAGCAGAGAAAGAGGAGGAGGAGAAGAAAACAGTAGGAGAAGCAACAGCAGCAAGTTCTCAAATGCCTAATATGAAAATTGTGTTGCATAAATTCCTATGTTAGCGTCACAACTTCCTGACTCCACCTGTTGTTGTTAAGTGCCATTGAGCTGGTTCCAACTCATAGGGTTGCAAAGAAGCAACTGGTGAGTTTGAACCATTGATCTTGCAGTTAGTAGTCCAGTGCTGATCCTACAGTACCACACTTGACTCCATCTACATACATTTAAATAATCATTGGATCCTGTTGCAGATACACTCAAGTTCATACATGGAGTGGTAAATTCCTGAACTACTAAGAGATTTTTAAATGATAACTTCTGATTAGAAGTGAAAGAAACAACACTGAAAATGACCAGATTTAACATGAAGAAGTTCCCCCTCAGGAGCACAGAAACCTGGGTTCTAATCTCCAAGTATCAAAATATGTTCTGCTGTGTAATCCAGGTCCTCAATTTCCTATTTCCAGACTATGGTGGGGGTGGGGAAATTCTTAATGTCCTATATTGGTTATAACTATTGATGATGTTAGGACAGAAAGCTCAGCACAAGCTGGTTACAAACATAAAGATTTTTCTGACTCCAGGAGTGGGAGAGCCCAGCGATGGGTAGACCTCTGTGATGTCCGTCATAAAAGCCCTTCTTCTCTTAGACTCTCCATCCTTGGTGTCAGCTTCCTCTTCAGCCTGTGCACCTTCATGGTCACCAGATGACTGCCAGCATTGCCAGAGACGATGTGTCTTCCTCACATTTTAAGCAAAATGTTGAGTGTTTACTCTGATTAGGCTAGTGAAAAGTATTCCCCTAAAGCTCTTCAGTTGTGTCAGAGAACCATAGTTGCCCCTAACAATCTGATACACATTAGAGGGCTGTAGGAAAAAAAATGGGTGCTAATTTTTGTTTGCTGTTAGTTGCTATCAAACTGACTCAGAATCATGGTATAATAGAAACGGTACTCAGTCATAAGCCCCCTTTAAGATCGCTGGTACACTTGGGTCCCTTGTTATAGCCACTGCGTATTTTGAGTGCTTTCCAACCAAGGAAACTAACCAGAAAATGTCTTGTACAAGATATTTTTGGTTTTATTTTTTACCAATCCGTGATGTCTTTGATCTGCTACAATCCTAAATACCTTGATCCTCACTAAATTCATGCATTTATTCAACAAGTATTTATGTAGAATCTAAATCTTAACCCCTCACCTATACCCAGCAGTCCTGTTCAGTGCCATACTGTAAGCACTGGACTGCTAATCACAAGGTTGGCAGTTCAAACCCACCAATCATTCCTTGGAAACTCTATACAAGGTCTCTGTGAGTCAGAACCGACTCAATGGAACATAACAATAGCACAGCCTACACCCAAGATTAGATTATAACCTGATTAGAGAAACAGACAAGACAAACAATTGTTCCAATAGCCAAGGAAGAGATTGTATGAAAATAAATAACTCAACAATAAGTGAGTGTTCAGGGGATATGGTGTAAGAAGTGGGGGCATAAGGGGACGTGATCAACATAAAGATCTAAGAAAGTGCTAAAGAACAGAGTCATCGGGAAAAGGAGCAAATGATGATGCCCAAAAGGTGATTGGAGTCATATTGTGAAGAGCTTTGTGCACTGGTTTGCCGAGTGTGGACTTGATCTGTGTAAATGTGCTTAGATTACTTTTAGGGAGTGGAACCTGAGCTTGCAGTGTTCACAAGTCTTAAAGTGAGTCTCTCCTTCACAAGGACCTCATTCCGTGTATCCTCCACATAATATAACCACTGGTGTGGCACTGTGGGTTAATGCGCCAGACTGCAAAGCCATTTGAACTGCAAGGTCGGAGGTTCAAGCTCACCAGTCACTCCTAGGAAACCCTGTACAGGGTCGCCATGGGTCAGAATCAACTCAACAGTGCTTAACAACAACACTAATCACAAGGTTGGCAGCTCAAACCCACCAACCATTCCTTGGAAACTCTATACAGAGTTACTATGAGTCAGAACCAACTCAATGGAACATTACAATAACAGAGTCTACACCCAAGGTTGGATTATAACCTGATTAGAGAAACAGACAAGATAAACAATTGTTCCAATAGCCAAGGAAGAGATTGTATGAAAGTTTTCCCAGATTTTTTCCTGACACTTCCAAACTGGAATCCAATCTATTAGCTCTAGTCACCAAAAGATATTACCCATATGTTTCTCCTATTCTGCTCTGAATTCTACTTGTAGATGTCCATTGTCCAAGAAGCTAGTGATAGAAACTTCTTACCAATGATACTGATCCACCTACCAAAAAAGAAAGCCACTGGTTTTCAGAGTTTTAGAATGGTGATGTGTCCTATGCAGAGATGTAGAAACCTCTCACGCTAACTCTGTACCATATCTTGTCACCAGTGCTCCAAAATAACTTTGTGCCCAACTATTGAAACACGATCAGTGGTTCAAACCCACCAGTTGCTCCTTGAAAACCCTATACAGGATCGCTGTGAGTCAGAATGGATTTGATGGCACTTAACAACAACAATTAACAACATGAGATTATCATTAAAATAATTCCTTTGATCTTTGCCTCTTTAACCAGGAGTCTTAAAATTTATTTCAAGGGACAGAGGTCAATGCAAACACTATGACGTCCCAACTTCCTACCTTCCTCAAAAGTTCATATACATACAAAGTCTTCTCTACTTGTTTCCATTAAAAAAAAAAAAAATCCATACCAAGGTGGAGATGCAGGGAACGATCAGAACAGAAATAATGAGAATGTAGACACATTGTGAAAAACATAACCAAAGTCACTGAATGATATGAATTTGTTGTTGTTAAATGCCATCAAGTTGGTTCCAACTCATAGCAACCCTGTATTAGGTTTCCAAGAAACAACTGGTGGGTCTGAACCACCAACCTTACAGAGAGCAGTCCAATGCTAATCATACAGGGACACAACAGAACTCTGAACAAGATGAAAAGAAATTATTAAATGAGAAACTAGTTTTCTGTGTAAAATTTCACCAAAGCACAATAAAATATTATAAAAAACAAATATTTACAATTGTTTATTATAACCTATTATATGCCAGCAGAGTCCTGGTGTGGCACTGTAGGATAAACACTGAACTACAAAATGGCTGTTCAAACCCACCAGCTGCTCCTCAGAAACCCTATACAAGATCTGAATGAGTCAGAACTAACTCTACGGCACTTAACAAATAAGTGCCAACAGCAGTCAAGAAATCAAACAATGTGTTGCTTTAGGCAAATCTGCTGCATAAGACCTCTATAAAGTGTTCAAGAGCAATGATGTCAGTTTGAGGACTACAGTGTGGCTGACCCGAGTCATGGTATTTTTAATCATCTCATATACATGTGAAAGTTGGACAATGAATAAGGAAGACTGTAGAAGAATCAACGTATTTGAATTAGGGTGTTGGCAAAGAATATTCAAAGTACCATGGACTGCCAGAAGGAACAAAGCTGTGTTAGAAGAAGTACAGCTGGATTGCTCCTTTAGAAGGGAGGATGGTGGGGCTTTGTCTCTTATTCTTTGGATATGTTATCAGGAGGGACCAGTCCCCGGAGAAGGTCATCACACGTGATAAAGTGAAGGGTCAGCAAAAAAGAGGAATACCTGCAATGAGATGGATTGACAAAGTGGCAGTAACAGTAGACTCAAACATAAAAAGAATTGTGACAATGGCTCAGGGCTAGGCATTTTGTTCTACTGTGCATAGTGTTGCTGTCATTTGTAACTGACGCAATGGGACCTAGTGACAATAACAACGATATGTGCCAGGCAATATAAAAACAAAACAAAACCAGTTGCCATTGAGTCTATTCCAACTCATGATGATCACGTATGCGTGAGAGTAGAACTGTGTTCCATAGAGTTTTTAATGACTCACATTGTGGAAACAGATTGCCAGGCTTCTCTTCTGAGGCATCTCTGAGTGAACTCAAACCAACAACCATTTCTGTTACTAACTCAACACTTAGCTATATCATCCAGGGACTCTGGCAGGTAATATTATCTGCTTTATATATGCTAACCGTGTGTATTTCTCAAAATTAGTATATGAGGTAAGTATTATTGCATACGGACTTCTGGTACGGCACTGTAGCATCAGCACTGGACTTTGAACCACATGGTCAGCAGTTTAAACCCACCAGCTGCTCCTTAAAACCCTATGTGGGGTCTCTATAAGGAGCTCTGGTAGCGTAGTGGTTACAAATCGGGCTGCGAAGCTTAAGGTAATCAATTTGAAACTACCAGCTGCTCCGCGAGAGAAAGATGAGGCTTTCTGCTCCCGTAAAGATTTACAGCCTCAGAAACCCTGTACAGGGTCACTATGGGTCGAAACCGACTCAACAGCACTTAACAACAACAACAAGGGTCTCTATGAGTAGGAATCAACTCAAAAGCACTTAACAACAACAACATTGTTACATATATCAGAAGTGAAAACTGAGAGTCAGAAAAATGAAGAACCTTGTCTACAAGTGAATTCAAAAGCAAGACTTTTTTACTTCAAAGTCTGTTGCTTCTTCAGATGCTAAGAAAACTGGAATTATTTGTTTGGCTGGCTGGGTGCCTTCTAGTTGGTTCATCTTTAAGGGAGCAGAAAATCTCATCTTTCTCCCACAGAGCAGCTGGTAGGCTCAAACTTCTGACTTTATGATTAGCAACCCAACATGTAACCCACTATACCATCAGGGCTCCTTAAACTTTTAGTTTGGAAAAACAAATTAATCACTAAATGCCACAGCTGCTACATTATCATAAATGCTATGTAATTCAGTAGCCATAAGACCTGGTGCTCTGCTTGCATAAAGAACACAGGCAAGATACCCTATGAAATAGTTCTACTCACTACGAATAAGGACCAACTCAACAGCAATGACTTTGGGATTTTTTAAGTCCATATTTGATCCTAATACAAATGAAAATCTCACTTAGGTTATACACATTTTTCCCATATGTTCTTCCTTCATAAAGATATTAAAAAGCATACCACATAGGGTATAATTGTTGTTAAGTGCCATCCAGTTGGTTCCAAGTCATAGTAACCCTTTATAGGGTAGTGTAGTGTTTATGAATCGGGCTGCTAACCTCAAGGTTGACAGTTCGAAACTACCATCTGTTCCATGGGAGAAAGATGAGACTTTCTGCTCCCATAAAGATTGTCAGCCTCGGAAACCCTATGCAGGGTCACGCTGAGTCGGAACCGACTCCATGGTACTTAACAATAACAACAACAGAGAACAGCTGGTGGGTTTGAACTGCCAACAGTGTGATTAGCAGTCCAGTGCTTATCCTCCAGTGCCACACCAGGACCTCAGGGGGGCATCATAAGTGGCTCCATTATTGTTCTTCCATCATTGTTGCTGTGTGTTGTTTAGGTGTTTCTGAATTATAAAGACTTTATAGGACAGAAGAGGATGGCCTCATTGAGTTTCCTAGGCTTTCATCCTTGTGGGAACAGATCTGTTTTCCTACAGAGTCTCTAGGTATTTAAACTGTTAACCATCTAGTCAGTAGTTGAGAAATTTTATCTTGGAGCAACCAGGTCTCCTTGATTTCATCATTGTTGTTGATGTTGTTAAATGCCTGTATAGGGTTTCTAAGGTGTATTTGAACTGCAGACCTTACAGTTAACAGTCCAATGTTTATCCTACTATGCTACACCTGGACTCCATCATGTATTGCTGTTATTAAGTGCTTGTATAGGGTTACTGAGGAGCAGCTAGTGAGTTTGAACCACCAGCCTTGTGGTTAGCAGTCAACTGTTTATCCTATAATGCCACACTAAGACTCCGACTCCCTCATTACCTTACAGGAATGTAATAGTAGTAAGTAATTCTTTTGACTTTCATATGAATCAAAGACTGAGAAGAAAGTCATGCATGATGTAATACATACTTTAATTTCTTCACTGCTGCTTCCATGAGTTTTGATGATTGATCCGAACAAAATGAAGTCTTTGACGGCTTCAATCTTTGTCCACTTACCTTGATTTTATTTATTGGTACAGTAGCGATGATTTTTGTCTTCTTTACATTGAGGTGCAACCCATACAGAAGGCTGTGATCTTCATCAGTAAGTATTTTAAGTCATCTTCACTTACAGCAAGCAAGGTTGTGTCATCAGCAAAGCACAGGTTGTTAATGTAATGGTCTATAATTAAGTGAATTTACACATTATTGTCAAGGGAAATGTAAACGGCATGACCCTTAAACATAGAACTTGATTTGACTGCAAGATGATGTTGCTGTTTTTGTGGTTATGTACATTGGAGTCAGTTCTCACAGTAACTCTATGCATAATAGAATAAAACACTGTCCATCCCTACCCCATGCCCACAATTGTTGTTATGTTTGAGCTTATTGTTGCAGTCATTTGTCAGTCCAGCTCATTGGCAGGTATTTTTTTATTGCTGACCTTCAATTATACCAGAATGACATCTTTCTCAGAGACTGATATCTCCTAGTAGTATGTCCAAAGTACATGACAAAAAGTCTGGTCATCCTCACTACTGAGGGTATTCTGGCTGTACTTCTTCTAACACAGATCGGTTTGTTCTTTTGGCAGTCCATGGTACTTTTAATATTATCCACAAACACCATAACTCAAATGCATCAGTTCTTCAAGGGTCTTTATTCACTGTCCACTTTTACATAAATATAAGGTTACTGAAAATGCAATGGCTTGGGTCACGCGCACTTTAGCCCTCAACTGACACCTTTGATCTTCAACCTTTAAAGAGGTCCTATGCAGCAGATTAGCCTAAGGCAATTGTTTGATCTCTTTTTTGGTTAAATTTTCATTGTGAATTGAGAGATAATTCTCATGGGAGAACATCGGTTTTATACTCATCATTTAATTGCAGTGATTACAATTATCATTCAACAGTGATTTCTTCTATTCCCTCTATTTTTTTAGAGGGGATGTACATAAAAACACTCAGGAATTTTTTTTTTAAAAAATTAAAAAAACAAAAGGTTAAAACAATTAAAAAAACAAAAGGCAGGATCCGCAAACCCGCCCTCCTGGCTGCCAGCACACAGTCTTTCTCTTTCCATGAGTCTAGAGTCTTCAGCTGCTCTACCTCTCCATGTCCTCATCTCTGCCTCCATCTCTGGTGTCACTGATTCTCTGGATAGGGCCCCACATTCTACTAGTGCTCTTCTTCCTTGATGGTCTTAGGGTCCTCTATACCTGGAATGTAAGTTTAACAACTCCTCCCTTTTTGTTATAAAACTTCTACCTTTACAGTTGTGACAGTCAAAATTAGTCATTATAATAATTATTCATTATTGAATCATAAGAATGTTATCCCTATCTCCTTTCACGAGACCCGTCTAGACAAGATGAAAACTATTCAATGGAGAGTCTACTTTCCCCTTCACACTCTGAAACTAAACTCCCTCTTGGAAACTTGTAAGCCAGTCACTTTGTGCCTTTATAGCCCCCTTATTTTAGGTTGTTGTTGTTGTTAAGTGCCATCGAGTCGGGTCCGACCCATAGCGACCCTGTACAGGGTTTCCAAGGGTGTAAATCTTTACGGGAGTAGAAAGCCT
>NW_006408708.1:1924872-1926171 GCF_000296735.1 Chrysochloris asiatica
TGATGTCCAATGGATCTTGGCTGAAAGCAGAGAATGCCAGAAAGATGTCTACCTGTGCTTTATTAACTAGTGGCAACTTTCAATTGTGTGGATCATGACAAGCTAGGGACAGCATTGTGAAATATGACTATTCTTCAACACTTAACAAAGTTCTGTTCTTTCACCATACTTATTCAACCTATATGCTGAGCAAATAATCTGAGAAGCTGGGTTCTATGAAGAAAAATGTAGCATCAGAATTGGAGGAAGATTCATTAACAAACTGAGATATGCAGATGATACAACCTTGCTTGCAGAAAGTGAAGAGGACTTAAAATATTTACTGATGAAGATCAAAGAGCACAGCCTTCCGTATGGATTGCATCTTAATGTAAAGAAAACAGAAATCCTCACCACTGGACCAACAAACCACATTCTTATCAATGGAGATAATCTTGAAGTTGTCGAGGACTTCATTTTTCTTGGATCAACTCTCAACACTCATGAAAGCAACAGTCAAGAAATCAAACAACGTATTGCATTAGGCAACTCTGCTGCACAAGACCTTTTTAAAGTGTTGAAGAGCAAAGATGTCAGCTTGAGGACTAAGGGGAGCCTGACCCAAGCTATGATATTTTCAATAACCTCATATGCATGTGAAATCTGGACAGTGAATAAGGAAGACCATAGAAGAATTGATACTTTTGAGTTATGGTGATGGAGGAGAATATTGAACATACCATGGTCTGCCAAAAGAACCAATACATCTATTTTGGAAGAAGTGCAGCCAGAGTGATCATTTGAGGCCAGGATGACCAAACTTCGTCTCTCATACTTTGGACATATTGTTAGGCAGGACCAGTCGCTGATGAAGGATATCATGTTTGGTAAGGTGGAGGGTCAGAGAAAAAGAGGAAGACCCCCAGCGAGATGGATTGGCAGAGTGGCAGCATCAGTGGACTCAAGCATGGCAACAATTTTGAGTTTGGCCCAGGACCAGACAGTGTTTCATTCTGTTGTACATAGGGTCACTGTGAGTCAGTACTGACTCGATGGCACCTAACAACAACAATAACAAGTAGAGTTCTGATGATCAGGTCATCTAGGTTAAGTCAAATGAGTAATATCTACAAGTTTGGGCATTCTTGTGTGTCTCCCCTCACTTTATATCAGCTGAATGTTTTACTGTGAGCTCTCATCCTCAACCGAGATGTCTTTGTCCACGGACTCAGGAGTTGCCAGGCCTCACCACACTTCAGAACAACCAGTCCTTCCTCTTATCTCTCTCCTCTCTAGGTCAACAGAAGTCTGCCCATATCT
>NW_006408708.1:1937303-1950544 GCF_000296735.1 Chrysochloris asiatica
TATAACTCTGGGGCACACCTTTCCTGATTTTAAACCATTCATTATCCTATTATTCTTTTCTAACAACTACTTTATGGTCTATGTACAGGTTCCTCGTGAGCACAGTTAAGTATTCTAGAATATACATTCTTTACAATATTATCCATAATTTGTCATGGTCCAAACAGTTGAAAGATTTTGCATAGTCAATAAAGTACAAGTAAACATCTTTCTGATATTCTCTGCTTTCAGTCAAGGTACATCTGACCTTAACAATGATACCTCTAGTTCTACATTCTCTTCTGACTCTGGATTGAATTTCTGACAGTTCCCTATCAATATACTATTGCAACCATTTTTTTAAATTATCTTCAACAAAATTTTCTTACGTGAAATATGAAAACATTGTTTGACAATTTCTGCATTTCATTGATCACCTCTCTTTCAAATTGGCACAAATATTGATCTCTTTCAGTCAATTAACCTGGTGGCTGTCTTCCAAATTTCTTGGCATAGATGAGTGAGGTCTTCCAGTGCTATGTTCATTTGTTGAAAGATTCTAGTTTGTATTCCATCAATTTCTGGAGCCTTGTTTTTTTGCCAATACTTTCAGTGCACTTGAATGTCTTCATTCATTGCCTTCAGTTCTTGACCATTTACTACCTCTTGAAATGAGTGAACATAGACCATTTATTTTTGGAAGCGTGACCCTGTGTATTCATATAATATAGAGATACAACCCTGATACTCACCTTTCCTGATTTAAAACCATTCTGTTCTGTTTGAGTGACTGCATCTTGGTCTGTGTACACGTTCTGCATGAGTACAATTAATTGTTCTGTAGTTCTCATTCTCTGCAATGTTTTTTATGTTCCACATCATTGAAGGCCTTTGCATAATCAATATATAGACATCTTTCTGATATTCTCTGCTTTCAGCCAAGATCCATATGACTTCAGCAATAATAGCTCATCTTCCCCACCACTCATTTGTCAATGTATCGGACTGTACTGTGATGGTTTGTGTGTTGCTGTAATGATGGAAGCTATTTTGCCACAGGTATCTTAAATGCCAGCAGGCTCAGTCAAGGTGGGCAAGTTTCAGTGGAGCTTCCAGAAAGGACAGACTAGGAAGTAGAAAAGGCAGACCACTTCTGAATGGTTAGCCACTGAAAATCTTTTGAATAGCAGTGGATATAGTGCCAGAAGATGATAGTCTCAGGATGGAAGGAACTCAAAATATGACTAGGAAAGAGTTGCTTCCTCAAAGTAGAGTTGGATGGAGTTAAGTTTTTGAGACCTTCATCTGCTGATGGCATACAAGTCAAAATTAAGAGAACCAGCTGCGAACACCCATAAATAATAGGGTCATATAATGTATGAAATGGAACACAGAAAGATAGATATCCTAGATATTAGTGAGATGAAATGAACAGGTCTTAGCCATTTTGAATCAGACAATCATATGGTTTTCTATGCTTGGGAGGACAAACTGAAGAGGAATGGCATTGCATTAATTGTAAAAAAAATAAATAAATAAATAAAAGCATTTCAAGATCTATCTTGAAGTACAATGATGTTTGTGATATGATAATATCCATACGCCTACAGGGGCAACTCTACACATGGACATCACCAGAAGAGTTACACAAGAATCAAATTGACTACATCTATGGGAAGAGATGATGGAAAAGCTCAATATCATCAGTAAAAACAGGCCCAGGGACTAACTGTGGAATAGATTATCAATTGTTCATCTGCAAATTCAGGATGAAGTTAAAGATAATTAAAACAACCCCATGAAAGCCAAACTATGACCATGAGTAGCTCCCACCTGGATTTAGAGACAAAAGCAGATTTGAGCACTAATGACCATAGACTAGATGAGTTGGCATCAAGACCAGACCAGAAGACATTAATAAGAATAAACATGATAACAGCAAAAGGACATTGAAAAGATAGGAAAGATAGAATAGACCAAAATGAATGTCAGAATAGACAGACACATGCTCTTGAATGTAGAGACACTAAAGCAACAGAAAGAAATGAAGAAGTAAAAGAGTTGATTTTCTACATTCAGGTCTTTGTACATTTCTTTTAATTCTTAACTTTTTCTTCTTGAGCTGCATTTTGAAATTTTCTGCTTAGCTACTTTACTTCATCATTTCTCCCAATCATTTTAGATATTTTACATCCCAGTGCAAATTTCAGAGTCTCTGCTGACATCCACTTTGGTCTTTTCTTTTTTTCCTATCTTCTCAATGACCTTTTGCTTTCTTCCTTATGATGCTCTTGATGTCATCCAAGAAGTCATCTGGCCTGTGGACATTATTGTTCAATGTGTCAACTCTGTTCTTGAGATGGTCTCTAAATTCAGGTGGGATCTACTCAAGGTCATGGTTTGGTTCTCATGGACTTTTAAATTTTTTCTTCTGTTTCAGCCTGAACTTGCATATGAGTCTGTTCTGCGTTGGCCCCTGGCTTTGTTTTGGCTAATAACACTGAGCTTTTCCATTATGTTTTTCCACAGATGTAGTCAATTTATGTTGTCTGTCAATATGTCATACTGTGGTGGCTTGTGCATTGTTGTGATGGGCAAAGCTATGCCACCTGTGTTTCAAATATCAGCAGTGGGCAGGTTTCAGAGGAAATACTAAGAAGAAAGAATAAGCAATCCACTTCTGAAGAGGTAGTCACTGAAAACTTTATAAAATTGCAAAATAGAGAGTTATATTTCCTTGTTAATAATAAGGTAACAGTAAAAATCCACAGAGATATGTACAGGGGAAATGAAAAACAAGTGTTATTTGTGTGTGTGTTTTGTTTTGTCTTTAGGAAAAGGCACTTTTCTGATTCACACATTTTCTTCCTAAACAGAAATCACTCTTACCTCAAAATTAAGTTTCTTGAGCAGATGAAGAGACTTGAAGGTATCTAACGCCTTTGAATATGGGCCAAAAGCCAGGTGCAAGTATGTGCAAGCCAAATATATACTCTGCTACTTTGTACTTGGGTAAGGTTATGAGAATTTGGTGGTTATCTCTGGAGACTCTGACTTTATATCAGAGTAGTTCCCAGAAATATATTTTCATTTCTTCCTTAGTAGAAGAAATTCCTAAATATATGGGAACCCATTTGAGCCAGGTGAGCAAATTCAGAAAATATACATTTTCATCTTTGTTTTGTGGGCATCTCAGAAAGACAACAATCCTCTGGAACTTTGCATTTTCTCTTGTACATTTCAAAATATCTGAAATAAATGTTTCTGTTTTGTATGTTTTTGTTTGTTTGTTTTTTGCATTTTCTCCTGTAAATTTCAAAACACCTGGAGTAGATATTTTGGAGTAGTTCTTTTGGAAGAAGAGGAGGCCAAGATCAAAACAAAGTCCTCAAAGCAGCTGGAATCCCCAGTGATCCAACATGGCGCTTGTTTGTTCCAGAGATTCCTTGAGTTCCACAGAGTTGGGCAATGTGGACCATACCACAAAGAGAGCTCAGTGATCTGGTATCTGACACTGAGGGAGGCCCATTGATTAGCTCAGGACCAAAATGTCCTTTCTGTAATGTTGGATGTCATTTTCATACCTCAGCTCGATGTGTGACAAAGGCATTCAGTTATGGCTCCATTCCAAGGAAAAGGCCTTATTAACTTATTGTCTCATTCCAAGTTCAAAATTCACATGTCTATTTCAAAATGGGAGGCAGTGTGTAACCTTGGAATATTGAGCATCTTTGTTGGTCGCCAAGCTAGGAGACAACTGAGATTTTCAACCTTATCATCTAGAAAATTGTTCAACTATGCATATTAGCAGGAGTTTGAAAGCAAAACAAGTAATAAGCAAAGGGGGAGCACTTTGAAGGAGAATGAAGCAACCACAACAGGACAAATAATCCTGAATCACAAATTAAAATGCTCACATTGGCAGAGACACAAAGGTAATATTTTCACTAGAATGAATAGTCCTACAAATTTTTTTCCCTCCAATATCAGACACAACCAGGCCTTTCCTTCCATATGAGACATGAATGTCTCCTTTTTCCCACTTCATCTTTTTCAGTTATCCAAATAAAATCTTAGCAGTAGAAAAATAATGAATGTCGTTTGTTTAGGTCCAGTGTTTCCTCGTTAACGTATTAACTCCTTGGCAGTAGTAAGGGCACTTTTGCTCAAGAATATTTCCTTTTCTTTTATCACCTTTGGAATTCCAATGTCACTGAATGAGTAATTATATTCCATTTCATTTTCTCCCAGTGTAAGACACAGACACCTTTAGAGTGCATTAATTTCATCCTGACTGAAATCTGGGGAAGTTTTGTATACCACAGAGGCAGACTGCTGTTTAAAATGTTCTTTTTATGTGTCAGAATACTTTAACTTCAACCACTCTGCTAAGAGGCTGTTGTTTTAGTTCAAAGTGTACACAAAGGAAAGGATCACCACATATGAACTAATATTTGCTTAACTGTCTTCATTTCCCACTCCCCGTGCCTGCAATCCAAGTGCTCTGTATTCCTTTCTTTAGCAGTCATGATGGCAAATGAAGAAAAAAATGGTGTTATTTCTAAGTGATGGCTATGAATCTAGTATTTGGCTTAGTTTTTGTGGCAAACAATACATTTAAATGATACCATTAAGTGAGACAAGATTGAGTGAGACCAAGGAGCAAGTGGCAGAATACAGAGTGTGGCCTAGAAAGTTTGTTCAGGTAAGAGCTCCACCAAGGAGATGCTACTCCATATTCCAGAAACAGAGGCTCCATTTCCTCTCCCTTGTGTCCTGATAAATGACTACCACTCTGGGAAGTGGGATTAATGTAAACTGAAAAAGAAAACCAACATCTAAGAAAGAAAAAAAAGAGAGAGAAAGGAGGAGGAAGAGGCGAAGGAGAAGGAAGAGGAGATAAAGAAAGAAGGAAGGAAAGCAGAGGGAAACAGAAAAAGCACAACTTAAAGAAGATATGGCAATCTACCTATTGCATTAGGTCACTGCTCTCCACTGTGGACAGTAGCTGGTTGTGATCCAGTGTTGTCAGTCATTCACTCCCCAAGCTGTCACAGGACTTAAGGTTGCAACACCAAACAAAGCATGAAGTGGAGTGAAGAGAGGAAGAATCACATTACAGTTCCTTGAGCATTACTACATTTATACATTTGAAAAGATTTCCAAGTGCTCTTCACTGCTCTTATTATTCTTTCCCCACCTGACCTTCATTTTCCTCTTCTCTTGTCTTTTCATCTCTCCCTCTTTACAGCCCACTACATAGCCTATCCACACATTGCCTTCGAGGTAATTCCAGCTCATGTGTGTCAGAACAGAACTGTTCTTCACAGAGTTTTCAATGGTTGACTTTTCCGGAAATAAATCCCCAGACCTTTCCTCTGAGGTGCTTTCAGATGGACTTGTAACTTCAACTATTTGATTGGCAGCTGAGAGTGTTGACTGAGTTAATTGGTCATACAACCCAGGGAATCCACAGTACATCTATATGTAGGGATATGGTCTAAGTTGTACAGGATGGTGTAATGAAAGGAAGAAAATATCTACGACTTCACACCTCACCCACCTATCTGTAGTTGTTTTTCCCACCTTTCCCACAAAACCTCACAGCCCTGTCACTTGTGGGCATATCTTGATCAGCCTATAGTTCCCTCAATGCTAAGTCTTTTTTTTTAAGGCAAAAAGAATAATTTTTGAACATATACTGGGGTATCTGAAGGAAGAGTTGAACAACTTACAGTAGAGATAGGAATACAACTTGTCTTCTAGAATAGCTGACAACAGTTGTTAGGTAGCATCAAGTCAGTTCCAACTCTTGTTGTTGTTGTTGCTGTTGTGAAGTGCCATCAAGTCGGTTCCAGCTCATAATGATCCCATATAGAGTTTCTGAAGAGTGACTAGTGAGTTTGCACCACCAACATTGTAGTTCAAACTGACCTTGTAGTCCTTTGCTTATCTTACAGTGCCACACTCATGGCAACCCTATGTCCAACAGAATAAAAAAAAAAAAAAAACAGTTTGATCCTGTACCATCCTCACAATCATTCCTATATTTGAGCCCATTGTTGTAGCCATCTCCTTGCAGCTCTTCCTCCTTTTGGATTACCCTCCTCCACTTACCCAAGCATGGTGTTGTTCTCAGGAGGCTAGTATAAAGTCTCACCATCCTCGCTTATCAGGATCATTCTGGCTGTATTTCTTTTTGTTTGTTTGTAATTTTTTAAAAACTTTTATTGTGAGTTGAGTGAAGATTAACAGAGCAGATCATCAATTGTACATTCAACAAAGCATATCCTTCATTTCATCTTCATTTCAGTCCATTCAATGAAACATCACTTCTCCCACTCCTTCCCTGATAACACTAAAACTTATGGTAATTTCCCTAGTTTCAACATCAAGATTCTCAATTTCACTTTGCCTTTTTGCCTATTTGAGAAATAGTTCTCAGGCTGCATAGAGTTCCAAGGGGTACAGTGATAGTTCAGTAGTAGAATCCTCACCTTCCATGAGGGATACCCAGGTTACACGTGTAGTCACCAGTCAATTGCTTGCCTGCTGTTATGAAGCTGAACAGGTTTCAATGAGGTGTCCAGATTAAGACAGACTAGAAAGAAAGGCCTGTTGGTTTAATTGCAAAAACTCATCCAGTGGAAAGCTTATGAATCACAACATTCCAATTCCGTTGAACATGAGACTGACTTGACAACAGCTAACAACCAACAGAGTCCTATAGATCCAAGAGTCACATTTTCTTTATCCAACCATTGCTGGTCTGATTCATACAATTAATTGTGCTTAGAGCAATACTGTTTATTTTCTGGATGCTTCATAACAGCATGACTTATCAGTCTATCCAGATCATTTCTGTGTACCCTTGATCTCCAGAGGCTTTCAACATTTTTCAGAGTTATTAGACAATAAAGCTCTCTTTATAAGATGGTTGTCAACTGAGTATTTGAAATAAAGAGGGGCAATGCAAGTTGTATTTACTTTTGCAGTTTCACACCCATTCATCTCTAGAGGGAGCGTGTGTCTTTCTTGGATCACTGGGCATGGCAGAGCAGAGCCAGGAAGTACAAAATTGTGTTCTCCTTTTGCCCATCCATAAACCATGCTCCGTGTGCAGAGCCAAGAAGAGGGCAGAGCGCAATGCTCTTCACAGTAGCTTAACCTGTGGTCTTTCATCCAGGCCAGATTTCTGGTAATAGTAGGCCTTCCCAGGGAACAGGGCCTAGAACTATGGTCAATCCACCTCTGAACATAAGTGTTTTACTGTCCTTCCAAGGCCAACAACCACCTTCCCCCATCTAATTTTGGATTTTTTCCCTTTACAGGCCCCACTGAGATGTCTCTCCACTCAGTCAACATTGGACTTGTCTCTGGCTGGGCACTCTGGGAAGTAAAAAGATCGATTGTGACTCAAAAGTTCCAGTTGTTGCTATTACAGGTGGCAAGCAGGTTCCCTTATAAGGTCTGTATCAGGTTCTGCTTATTATCACAGTACATCTTACCTATTTTGTTTTGTTTTTTTGCCTCCTTCTTCTTTTCCTCTGACTCCTATCACAGTTCTGCAAAAGTAAGAGTTTCTTCAACCAACAAAGGATTTCCTCCACACTCGCATAGGTTTGGTAAATCTCCATTGCTTTAATATTTCTTCCTCCACTTAGGTGTTTGTTCCAAAAAGCACTACACTCCAACTGCTATTGGATGGCATGCAATGTCTGCCTTTTCTTTCTCTCTTTCTTTTTTTCTTTCTTTCTATCCTTTTTTTAATGCTTCATTTTGAGACCAAGCACTTGAAAAACCCCAGGCATGTAAAGTACACTATGTGCCTGTTTTCTCAGCTCTTACAAGCCTGGAGACCCAGTTATTTAAGGATTACACACACAAGTTCTTTTCTTTTGTCTACTCTTTTATTAGGAAAGGAATATAAGAAAAAGAAAAATCATAGCATTAGATTTTCCTACTGGTTGATTATCTTCCTTTAGAGTTTTACAGAAAAAGATTAAAAGCATAGGTTTTTTTGTTTTGTTTTGTTAAGGTTTGTAATAATGTACAAACATACCAAGTCAAAATCTACTGCCATTGAATCAATTTTGAATCATGTTCTTGTTGTGTAAGTGCCATTGAGTCAGTTCCAACTCATACTGACCCGATAGGGTTTCCAAGGAGCAGCTGGTGGGTTTGAACAACTGATCTCGCGGTTCACAATCCAGTGCTGATCCTACTTTGCCACACCAGGGATTCTAACATGGTAAATCTTTATGGAAACAGCATCATCTTTAGCTCATGGTATAGCTGGTGGATTTGAACCGCCAACCTAATGGTTAGCAATTCAGTGCCTAACCCACCATACCACTGGAGCTCCTTATCTACAAATATAGTAGCGATTTGCTGAATGTTTAGCTCAAACTGCTATGGACAATAGGCTTTATATGCATGGTCTTATCAATAATCCTATAAAGGAACTATGGCTGTTATTGTTGCTATTAAGTGCCATCAAGTTGGTTCCAACTCCTAATAACCCTGTGCAGGGTTTCTGAGGAGCAACTGGTGAATTAGACCGACCAAACTTGTGCTTCAAATTGACCTTGTGGTCCAGTGCATTAGCCTGCAGCACCACACCAGAACTCCAAAGGAACTACTAGGATGTCCATTTTTATTGCTAGTTGCCATCAAGTCTTCAACTTATTCCTTCAGTATCATTTGCTCTTGATCATATGCTACCTTTTGAAATCCAGGGTGCGTTGAAGGAATTGGCAAAACAGAAGACACCAGGAATTGATGGCATAAAAATTGAAATCTTTCAAGAAAGTGAGGCAGCACTGGTGGCACTCACTTATCTATGCCAAGAAATTTGGAAAGCAACTATCTGGCCAACTGATTGGAAGAGATCAAATATGGATGTATTTGTGCCCATTCCAAAGAGAGGTGACCTAACCGAATGCAGAAATCATCAGATAATATCTTTGATATCACATGCGACTAAAGTTTTACTAAAGGTAATAGAGAAAAGACTGCAACCATATATTGACAGAGAACGTGCAGAGGTTCAAGTCAGATTCAGAAAAAGACATGGAACAAGGAATATCATTGCTGATGTCCAATGAATCTTGGCCGAAAGTAGAAACTACCAGAAAGATTTTTGCCTGTGCTTTATCAACTACACAAAGACTTTTGATTGTATGGATCATGACAAGCTATGGACAACTTTGTGAAATATGAGCATTCCAGAACACTTAATTGTGCTCATGAGGAATCTGTGCATGGACCAAGAGGCTCTTGTTCGAACAGAACATGGGAACACTGAATGGTTTACAACTGGAAAAGGTGTGTGACAGGGTTGTATTCTTTCACCATACTTGTTCAACCTGTATGCTGAGCAAATAATACAAGAAGCTGGGATATATGAAGAAAAATGTGGCATCAAGATTGGAGGAAGACTCATTAACAGCTTGCAATATGCAGATCATACAACCGTGCTTGCTGAAAGTGAAGAAGACTTAAAATATTTACTGATGAATATCAAAGAGCACAGCCTTCAGTATGGACTGCATCTCAATATAAAGAAAACAAAAATCCTCACCACTGGACCAATAAACTGCATTCTTATCAATGGAGAAAAGATTGAAGTTGTCAAAGACTTCATTCTTCTTGGATCAACTATCAACACTAACGGAAGCAGCAGTCAAGAAATAAAATGACATATTGCCTTAGGGAAATCTGTTGCACAAGACCTTTTTAAAGTATTGAAGAGCAAAGATGTCAGCTTGAGGACTAAAGTGTGCATGACCCAAGCCATGGTATTTTCAATAACCTCATATGCATGTGAAAGCTGGACAGTGAATAAGGAAGACTGTAGAAGAATTGATGCTTTTGAGTTTTGGTGTTGGAGGAGAATATTGAAAGTGCCATGGCTGCCAAAAGAACTAACAGATCTGTGTTGGAGGAAGTGCAGCCAGAGTGCTCCTTGGAGGCCAGGATGGTCAGACTTCATCTCTCATACTTCGGACATATTGTCAGGAGGGACCAGTCACTAGTGAAGGATATCATGTTTGGTAAGGTGGAGGGTCATAGAAAAAGAGGAAGACCCCCCAGCGAGATGGACTGGCAGAGTGACAGCATCAGTGGGCTCAAGCGTGGCAACAACTGTGAGGCTGGCCCAGGACCGGGCAGTGTTCGTTCTGTTGTGCATAGGGTTGCTATGAGTTGGTACTGACTCAATGGCACCTAACAAAAACAACAACCATCAACTCTACTCCAATTCACAATGACCCCTTATACAACAGAGAAAAACTTTGTTTGGTCCTACATGAGTCTCATATTGTTATTACGCTCAAGCCTGTTGCTGATACCACTGTGTATTTTGGATGTCTTCCAACGTAGAGAACTCATCTTCCAACACTATACAAGATGACACAGTCTGTTCTGATCCACAATTTTCATACTACATTTTGGAAATAGAACACCAGGCCTTTCTTCCAAATTTACCTTAATCTGAAAGCTCTTCTGAAACTTGTCCACCATGAGTGACCCAGCTGATTATGTGAAATACTGATAGAAGAGCTTCAGGGTCATAGCAACATGCAAACCCCACAATATGAATGTCTATTTTACAGATGTTTAAATAGGTAATGTTGCCTGCCTAAAGTCTCAAAAAAGAAATATCTAAGCAGAAATTTGGGTTTAGATTTTGTTGAGTCCCAAACCTATACCACTAACTGCCCTTTCAAAGAACCCCCTTCACTACAAACTTACATTATCTAAATGCCCAATATCTCATAACTATCATTTAAAGTACAAAGCACCACAGTTGTCAGCATTCATTTTCCTGGCTAGCTCCTTGATCTACTTTTGTTATTTTGTTTTTGTTTATTTAATTGAGCTATTGATATTTTTGTCACAGTAAAGCAAAGTCCCAGAATAGTCCGACATGTTTCTGGCCCTTCTTTACCATGTAAGGTCTATGCACTGACGATGAGTGGGTCACAAATGGACTCCTGGGGCTACCACACATCAGTGTCACAGCCTTTCCCTTGACATCAGACAGACAAGCTGACAATTGCAAAATCTTCTATAACACATCACTAAAATATTCCAAGCATGTTACCTGACGTGCTAAATGTTAAAAATATTATTGCTCTAAGGGTTTTTCCTAAGACACTTAGAGCTTGCTCAAATTCCTCATTGATTCAAATGTACTTCTTGTGACACCCTTTTCATAAACTGTGCAATTTTAAAATAGGAGAGTAGAAATCATTCCATAGAGGCCACCCAGTCACTCTCCATACTTACACTACCCAAGGAATCTGTATTTATCTTGACTCCCCCAAAAAAACTTCAGGTATTTATTTTTCTATTTCCCATGAGTATGAATTATCTATGATTGTTGTGTGTACAATTCCCTCTATATATTTTCATTTGATCAATTCATTTATATCATTGCAATTATATAATTCATGTGTATAATTTTATTTGATCCTCATAATATCCCTATGAGTCTAATGCTATCATCTATTTTACAGATAGAAAAACAGGCTCAGAGAGATTGGATAATTTACCAAAACCTCATAGCTAGGGAGAGATGAAGGAAGTAACCATGCCTAGATCGTCTGACTCCAAAAACAATGCCAGTCTTGCTACACCACGCTGTTGCTTCTCTATGAACAACAACATTTCTAGATCTGTATAAAGGCCAATGGTAAAAATTAACATACGTTCTTTCTTTTTATCCCCTGAAGGAAAGATTCTCAGGGATAAAATAGTCAAATAAAAATATTTTAAGCCATTTCAAATACCTTAGAAAATATTACCACGATGAGGCATTATCAATTTCTGGTATGTTTTGTTTGTTATTTATTTGTTGTAGTTTTTGTTTTTGCTTTTTTGAGAATAATTCTGCTGACCTAGTACTTATGCCATCATTCATCTGTCAGTTTGTTATATTGTGTGTTGCTCTGATGCTGGCAATAATGCCCTATGTCCCCAGTATTTTAAATATCAGCAGGGTCACCCATGATAGACAGGTTTCAGAAGAGTTCCTGGACTAAGACAGACTAGGAAGAAGGAAAGTGAGACCACTTATGAATGGTTAGCCACAGAAAACCTTATGGGTAACAGAGGAGCATTGTCAGATACAGTGCTGAAAGATGAGCCATTCAGGTTGGAAGGCAATCAAAATATAACCGGGAAAGAGTTATCTCCTCAAATGAGAATTGACCTTAATGACATGGATGGAGTTAAGCTTTCAGCACCTTCATTTGTTAACAGGGAACAACTCAAAATGAGAAGCAGTTGCAAACATCTATTAATAATCAGAAAATAGAATGTGCAAAGTACAAATCTAGGTAAATTAGAAGTCTTAAAAAATGAAATGGAACACATAAAGATTCATTTCCTAGGTGTTGCTGTTGTTGTTGTTAAGTGTCATCAAAACAGTTCCGACTCATAGTGATCCTGTATAGGGTTTCCGAGGAGCAGCTGGTGTGTTTGAACTGCTGATCTTGTGTTCACAGTCCAGTGGCTGATCCTACAGTGCCACACAAGAAGTCTTAGGCATTAGTGAACTGAAATGGACTAGTATTGACCGTTTTAAATCCAACAATCATATGGTTTACTATGCCAAGAATGAAAAATTCAAGAGGAATGTAATCACATTCATTATCAGAAAGACCATTTCAAGATTTATCCGGAAGTACAATGATGTTTGTGATAAGATAATATCCATAAGCCTACAAGAAAGACCAGTTAAAACTACTATTATTCACATTTATGTACCAGTCACTAAAGTCAGAAATTAAAAAACTGAAAAATTCTACCAGCCTCAGTCTGAAAGTAATCAAGCATTCAATCAAGATTATGGAGTCTTGGTGTGGTTGCTGTTGTTATAATGGTGGAGATTGAGTTGGCACCGATTCATAGCGACCCTATGCACAGCAGAACAAAACAATATCCATTCCTGGGCCAACATCAATACTGTTGCCACACTTGAGTCCATCAATGCTGTCACCTAGCCAATCCATCTCATTGGGGGGTCTTCCTCTTTTCCTCTGACCCTCCATCTTACCAGCATAATACCCTTCTCTAGTGACTATTCTCTCCTAACAATATGTCTAAGAATGAGAGACGAAGTTTGGCCATCTTGGCCTCTAAGGAAAACTCTGGCTGCACGTCTTCCAAAACAGTCTTATAGGTTCTTTTGGCAGCCTATGGCACTTTCAATATTCTCCTCCAACACCATAATTCAAAGGCATCAATTATTCTAC
>NW_006408708.1:1950984-1952520 GCF_000296735.1 Chrysochloris asiatica
GTTGAATAAGTATGGTGAAAGAATACAACCTTGTCACACTTGGTGTGGTAGTGTGGATTAATGCACTGGATTGCAAAGTCGGTTTGAACCACAAGGTCAGCAGTTCAAACTCACCAGCTGCTCCTCGGAAACCCTATAAAGGGTTGTGATGGGTCAAAACTGACTTTACAACACCTAACAACAACAATCAAGATACATTGATAATTAATGGTGATTGGAATGCAAAAGTTGGGAAAAAAAGAGGCCTTCCTCTTTTGTAGTTGAGAAATATAGCCTTGGTGGTAGAAACAATGGTGGAGATCATATGATAGAATTTTGCAAGACCAATGACTTCTTCATTGCAAATACCATTTTTAAACAATATAAAAGGCAATTATACACTTGGATCTAACCAGATGGAATACTCTGGAATGAAAATGACTACACCGATTGGAAAAGATGGTAAAGAAGCTCAATATCATCAGCCAAAACAAGACCAGGTGTTAACCATGGAATATACCATCAATTGTTCACATGCAAGTCAGGCTAAAGCTGAAGAAAATTAAAACATGGCCAGGAGAGCCCAAATATGACATTTAGTATATAAAACCTAGGAAAGCGGTGACTCTGTAGAATGAATACTGGATTACAAACCACGAAATTGTTGGTTCCAGCCCACCAACCACTTCTCAGGAGGAAGATAAGACTTTCTGTTCCCACAAAGATCTACAGCCTCAGATCCTATACAGTGTCACTATGAGTCAGAACAGACTTGATGGCACTTAACAATAACAATATCCCACTTGAAATTAGAGGCCATATCAAGAACAGATTTCTTGCACTAGACACTAATTACCAAAGACCAGAAGAGTTGTGGGATGACATCAAGAACATCACACATGAAAAAAATCAAAGGTAATTAAAAGGGAAAAGACCAAAGTGGATGCGATAACAGACTCTGACACTTGTTCTGGAGTATAAAGAAGCTAAAGAAACACACACAAAAATGATGACGTAAAAGAAAGTAACAGAACATTTGAAAGGGCAGTCAAAACAAGCCAGGGGCAGACTGTGGAACAGACCACCAATTGCTCATATGCAAGTTCAGGTTGAAGCTGAAAAAATTAAAACAAGTCCACAAAAGCCAAAATATGAACTTGAACATATTTTACTGAATTTAGAGATTGTCTCAAGAACAGATTTGATGCATTAGATGCTAAAGACCCAAGACCAGAAGAGTTGTGGGATGACATCAAGAATACCATACAGGAAGAAAGCAAAAGTTCATTAAGACAAGAAAGAAGGGAAAGACCAAAATGGATGTCAGAAGAGACACTGAAACTTGCTCTCCAGTATGGAGGTGATAAAAGCAAATAGAAGAAATGAGGATGTAAAAAGCTTGAATAGAAAATTTCAAAGAGTAGCATGAGAAGACAAAATCAAATATAATGAATTGTACAAAGACCTGGAGAAAATCAAAAGGAAAGAACATGCTCAGCATTTCTCAAGCTGAAAGAACTGAAGAAAAAATTCAAACCTCAGGTTGCAATATTGACA
>NW_006408708.1:1953438-1958475 GCF_000296735.1 Chrysochloris asiatica
AATTTAATGCAGAAATCTTTTAACAATATTATTAATATGACATGCAAGTAAAATTTTGCTGACTATTTTTCAAATGACTGTAACCATGCATCAACAGGTTGCTGTTATTGTTACTGTTGTTATTACTGTTGTTGTTAAGTGCTGTCAGGTCTGTTCCGACCCATAGCAACCCTGATTCTGAGGAGCAGCCGGTGAGCTTAAATCTTATGATTCAAACTGACTTCTCAGTCCAGCGCATTAACCCACAGCACCACACCAGGACTCCTACATCAACAGGGAGCTGACAGAAATTCAAGCCAAATTCAGAAGCGGGTGTGGAATTAAGGATATCATTGCTGATCCTGGCTGAAATTCAAAACACCAGAAAGATGTTTTCTTGTGCTTTACTGATGGTGCAAAGGCTTTTGACAGATGTTTTCTTGTGCTTTACTGATGGTGCAAAGGCTTTTGACTATGTACATCATGACAAATTATGAATAATATTGCAAAATAATTTACATTCCACAACACTTAATTATACTCCTAAGGAACCTATGCATAGACCAAGATGCAGTTGTTCAAACAGAACAAGGGGATACTGAAAGGTTTAAAATCAGGAAAGGTGTGTGCCAGTGCTGTATCCTTTCACTGTACATATTTAATCTGTATGCTGAGCAAATAATCTTCAAAACTGGATTATATGAAGAAGAATGTGGCATCAGGATTAGAGGAAGACTCATTAACAACCTGCGATATACAGATGATATAACCTTGCGTGCTCCAAGTGAAGAGGACTTGAAATACTGATGAAAATCAAAGAATACAGCCTTCATTATGAATTGCATCTCAATGTAAAAGAAAATAAAAATCCTCACATTAGAGCAATAAATAACATCATGATAAATGGAGAAAAGACTGAAGTTATCAAAGACTTCATTTTGCTTTGTTCCACTACCAATGCTTATGAAAGCAGCAGTCAGGAAATCAAACCATGTATTGCATTAGGCAAATCTACTGCAAAAGACATCTTTATTGTTTTAAAGAGCAAAGGTACCCTCTGAGGACTAAGGTGGCCTGACCCAAGCCATGCTGTTTTAATTACTTCATATGCATGAGAAAGCAATGAATACGCAAAGATCATAGAATTGATGCATTTAAATTTTGGTATTGGTGAAGAAAACTGAAAGTACAAAAGTACCAAAGAATACAGAACAAACAAATCTGTGTTGGAAGAAAGAAACACAATCAGAACACTCTTTAGAAGCCAGAATGGCAAGACTTCATCTCTCATACACTAGACATACATCTCATACATCAGGAAGGACCAGTCCCTGGAGAAGAACATCATGTTTGAAAAAGTGAAGGGTCAGTGAAAAAGAGGATGACCCCAAGAAGATGGATCCACACAGTAGCAGCAACAATGGACTCAAACATAACAATTGTGAGTTTGGCACAAGACCAGGCAGTGTTTCGTTTTGTTGTACATTTGAGTCACTATGAGTCAGAACCTACTGGATGGCTCACAATAACAAGTCACTTATAGTTTTAAAACAAGGCTTTTGCTATAGCTGACGGCCTATGAAATATGCCATTTACAAAAACTGATTTGATACAGGTAAATTGTTAATAATCATATACACAGTGAACTAAAATGAATATATATGACTTTGTCATTTTGCATTTTGAGATAATGCATTTCTAAGCTCATACGATGTGTATTTTGAACATGCAGGTCTTTAGGATGCATTCCTTAGCTTACAAGTAGAAAGAGAGAGCCAGTGTATTTTGATAAAGATGAAGAAACAGGGGACAGATATGATTTTTAAACTTCTAACAGTATTCATTTCTGACTCATTTCTTAGTTACAACTCACCTTCAGAACTGACTAACAAATATTCTGCACATTTCATAATATCTAAGCGTGACAGTGGAGTCCTGGTGTGGTGCTGTGGGCTAATGCATCAAACTGCAAAGTTATTTGAACTGCAAGGTTGGTGGTTCAAGCTCACCAGCTGCTCCTTGGAAACCCTATACAGGGTCACTATGGGTCAGAATCAGTGCAACGACATTTAACAATAACAACAACTGTGGTAGTGGTGGCTGTGTGCCATTAAGTCGTTTCCGACTCATAGCAACCCTGTATAGGGTTTCCAAAGCTGTAAATCTTCATGGGAATAGAAAGCCTCATCTTTCTCCTGGAGTTGTTTTTAGGTGCCATCGAGTCAGTACCAACTCATAGTGACCCTATGCACAACAGAACAAAACACTGCCCAATCCTGGGCCAACCTCAAAATTGTTGCCACACTTGAGCCCATTAATGCTGCCACTTTGCCAATCCATCTAGCTGGGGTTCTTCCTCTTTTTCTCTGACCCTCCACCTTACCAAACATGATATCCTTCTTCAGCAACTGGTCCCTCCTGACAATATGCCCGAAGTATGAGAGACGAAGTTTGGCCATCCTGGCCTCCAAGGAGCACTCTGGCTGCACTTCTTCCAACACAGATCTGTTGGTTCTTTCAGCAGCCCATGGCACTTTCAATATTCTCCTCCAACACTGTAACTCAAAAGCACCAATTCTTCTACGGTCTTTCTTCATCAGTTCTCCTGTAGAGCAACTGGTAAATTCTCAATCTGTGGTTAGCAGCCAAGCTCATAACCCACTACACTACCAGGGTCCCTTAATAGTGTCAAATAATGTGCTTTCCTCTTTGCACAAGAGCCAACACATTAGAAATTATACAGTTGGAGTTCTTTTTTCTTTTTGTTATTATTTTTCTGTTGCTTTTTAACTATTTATTGTGAATTGAGTGAAGGTTTACAGACAAATCATCAGCTTTACATTTGACAAATCATACACTTTGTTTCATTTCAATGATTACAATCCCCTCTATACAACAACAGTTATCCTACTTCCTCCCCATGATTCTCCATTTACATCTTATAGTTCACAAATGAACAAAACAAATATTTGATGCACGCATACAAAATAAAACAAAATATATATATTCATCTAAATGTCCAAAAGGCAAATTCTGCAAGCCAGTCTTCTGCCTGTAGGCACGCAGTTTTACTCAGTCCATGGGTCTAGAGTCCACAGCTGCTCTGTCTCTCCATGCCATAGCCTCTGCCAACATCTCTACTGTTGCCACTTTTCTAGGCAGGGCTCTTACTCTCCACTATTGCTCTTCCTTCTTGATGGTCCTGGTATCATCTATTCCTGAAATGAAAGAGTAACTACTTTCCCCTTGTAGTTATGCATCTTCTACAATTATAATTTTGAGCTGTTTTTTCTTAGGCAATGATGCTTAATCCATGTTCATCTGCTCTGTTTCATCTAGTATCATCCCCTCAACAATTAAGGTATCTGTTAGCATGAGAAAGCCCATTGACCTAACTTGAAATCCATGAAGTTGGATTCATCAGCAGAGTGTTCCAACCAACCAAGACACTTAATAAATGTCATTTAATGGTAATGGTGGTGGCTTTGTATCATCAAAGTTTTTCCATTCACCATACAGACCTTTTACTATTCTTCTAAAAGGAATCATGCATGCCAAGCCAGACAACCTGCATTATGGTCAAAGCGCTGCCAAAAAACAAAACATGCCTTGCTGGCAAGTTGCTTAAATTTCCATGACTTCTCAAACTTTTTATCTATAAAATAGAATTATAGTGCCTGCTTTCCAGGCAGTTGGCAGCATTAAAGGAGTATTTATAATATCTTCACTACATTTTGCCCCATAAAGATTTACAGCCTTGGAAGCCCTATGCAAGGTTGCTATGAGTAGGAGCTGACTCTATGGCACATCACCATTACCACCATATTTTGCCCAAGGGATAAAATCCAAATCCTATAATGCAGTTTTAAAATCTTTCTCTTGCTGTCTAGTTTCATCCTTGCCACAACTTCCTTTAATTATCTACATTGGCCAACAAATTTCTCTTCCTTATTTAAATGTGCCGCCCTACTTTATATATGCTATTCCTTTTCTGCATTTCCATTCTTAACTTGGATCTTAGATTCACCATCAATCAAACTTAGGTCTTAGATTTGATATCAACTCCTCCAAGAATCTTTTTCTCTGCTATTGGCCACCCTCCAATCTATGTTAAAACACTAGATATTTTAAATATAAAAGCATTCATTCATTCACACGACAATTTTTTTTAATACCCAGGCAGTGTGCTAGATAGAACAAGAGGAGCTAGCCTTTCTATCAATCTAGTTTGAGAAACAAGAAAATAAATGTTAAATAATAATTGAACAAAGTGGTATTGTAGGATAAGCACTGGACAGTTAACCACAAGGTCCTAAGTTCAAATTCTCCAGCTACTGTGCAGGAGAAAGATGAGGCTTTCTGCTCCACCATGATTTACAACCTTGGAATCGACTTGATGAAAGCGAGTGAGTGAGAATGAGTTGTTGTTGTTGTTGTTGTTGTTGTTGTTGTTGTTGTTGTTATGTGCTATGGAGTCAGTTCTGACTCATAGTGACCCTGTACAGGGTTTCTGAGGCTGTATATTTTTACAGGAGCAGAACTCCTCATCTTTCTCCCGCTGAACAGCTGGTAGTTTCGAACTGCTGACCATGAGATTAGCAGCTCGATTCGTAATGACTATGCTTTGTTAAATGCTGTCAAATCAGTGACTCTATGTACAACAGAACTGCCTAGCTCTGCACCATCCTTACAAGTGTTGTTATGTTTGAGGCCATTGTTACTGCTATTGTGCCAACCAATTTCATTGGGAGTCTTCTTATTTTTCACTGACCCTCCAGTTTACCAATATTTTGCTCACAGAATCCTTCAGTATTTCAAGTCAAGGCTTGAGTTTTGCTCTTCAGTTCTTTCAGCTTGAGAAATGCTGAGCATGTTCTTCCCTTTTGATTTACTAACTCCATATCTTTGCACATGTCATCATAAAATTTGACTTCTTGAGCTTCCCTTTGAAATTTTCTGTTCAGCTTTATTACCTCCTAATTTCTTCCATTCATTTTTACATCTCTATGCTGAAAAGCAAGTTTTAGAGTCTCTCCTGACATCCATTTTGGTCTTTTC
>NW_006408708.1:1958575-1960590 GCF_000296735.1 Chrysochloris asiatica
CTAGGTGGAGCTTGCTTATTCTTGTAGTAGCCAGTCATGCTGACATTTTTGTTTTGGCTTATTCCTGATGGTCTTTCTTTGAAGATGTATCTTCTGTTGCTCTAGCTCTTACAGGCTGGTCTGCTTGTCCTTTCTAGTGGGAATGTCCCACCTCATAAGGTTCTGAATGGGACTCAGGATTCCACCTAAGGTCCAATACACTCCAAGAGGCATATTTCACTGGGCAAGTTCTAGAACCTATTTTAGGTATTCCAATCAGTAGTAGGCTGAAGACAGGCTTACAAGTTCTGTATTCATTTTTCCTGACATTCCTTTCTATCCCACTCAAGTGTCTATTTTACAATAGTAAGTAAGGGAAACCAATATTCATAAGACAGTGAAGCATTTTAGCATCATTTCCCTTCTTCAAACTATACCTAAATCCCTGTATCACAGAGCCCTGTTGTTCCAAGGTTGAGCATGCATTACTATTTACCTCTGTCCCACTTAGGCCATGCAAACCTGTTTCAGTGTTCCCCTATCTCTTATTCTTCTGCCTCCTCCCCCTTCTTGTATTGCCCTTCTGAACAACCGAAAAAAACCCTCCACCCAAACACCACTGTTGTGGTTACCTTGTTGTTGTAATGTGCCATCGAGTCAATTCCGACCCATAGTGACCCTGAACAGGGTTTGCGAGGCTGTAAATCTTTATGAGAGCAGAAAGCCTCATCTTTCTCTTGCAGATCAGCTGGTAGTTTCGAACTGCTGACCTTGTGGTTCACAGCCATATTCGTACCACTATGCTACCAGAGCTACTGATTACCTTATATTCCATTAACTCTTCCCTCAATTTAAGACAGTCTATTTTATCCTTTGACCGTAGGAGAATTGATGCCTTTGAGTTATGGTGTTGGAGAAGAATTTCGAAAGTGCCATGGGCTGCCAAAAGAACCAATACATCTGTTTTGGACAAAGTGCAGCCAGAGTGCTCCTTAGAAGCCAAAAAGGCCAAACTTCATCTCTCATGCTTTGGACATATTGTCAGGAGGGAGCAGTCACTGGAGGATATCATGTTTAGTAAAGTGGAAGGTCAGAGAAAAAGAGGAAGACCCCCCAACGAGATGGATTCTACAAGTGGCAGCATCGATGGACTCAAGTGTGGCAACAATAGTGAGGTTGGCTCAGAATCGGGCAGTGTTTTGTTCTGCTGTGCATAAGGTCGCTATGGGTCGGTACCGACTTGATGGCACCTAACAACAATGACATTTTATCCTGTAATCTTCCTGACCTTCTCACAAGCTGGATCTCTGTTCGTCTGTGTTTACCTTCTTTCACATTGTAATTGTTTTGATCATAGGCTGACCTCTAAGATCCTCTGTTCTTATAATTTTATTCTGTTCTTGATGCTTTAATTTGTCTATGGAGTTCCAGGTGATGCTGCCACATATGTCATTCTCTGGTTGTTGTCTGTTCTTGTTGGTTCTCAGTCCACAGAACTTCCTTTAAGATGTTTTTCATAGCAGGGTTGGCTTTGAAAATATCCCTTAGCTTCTGTTTATACTGGAATGTTTGGATTACACCATCATATTTGATTGACAGCTTTGCTCGGTAGAGGATTCTTGGTTGGAAGTTATTTTTCTTAAAGGTTTTATATATGTTTCCCCATTGCCTTGTTGCCTGTATGGTTTCTGTTGAGAGATCCGAGCTTAATCTGATTTGCTTGACTTTGTATATTATACTTCTCTTTTTCCTAGCTGCTTTCAGGATTCTGTACTTATCGTTGATTTTAGAGAACTTGATTATTATATATCTTGGTGATTTTCTTTTAGGGTCTATCCTTCTTGGGGTTCATTGAACTTCTTGAGTGCTATCTTTTCACTTTTCAAGATGTTAGGGAAGTTTTCTTCCAGAAGCTCTTCAACTATCTCTTCTGTGGACTTGTGTGATTCTTCCTGTTCCAGAAAGCCGATTATTCTCAAATTATTCCTCTTCATGCTGTCTATCATGAATATTAGGCCTTCTTCAGATTTTTTTTA
>NW_006408708.1:1960765-1965036 GCF_000296735.1 Chrysochloris asiatica
TGAAATGTTCTTTTTCATGATGCTACGCCATTCCTCCTTAATTTTCTGTTCCTGGCATAGTAAACCATGTAATTGTCTAATTTAAAATGGCCAATACCAGTCCATTTCAGCTCAATAATGTCTAGGACATTGATCTTCATGTATTCCATTTCATTTTTGACAACTTCCAATTTTCCTAGATTCATACTTCAGACAGTCCATATTCCGATTATTATTGTATGCTTACAGCTGTTTCTTCTCATTTTAAGTTGTGCCCCATCAGCAAATGAAGGTGCTGAAAGCTTTACTCCATTTTTTCCATCATAGTCCACACTACTTTGAGGAGGAAACACTTCCCCTATCATATTTTGAATGTCTTCCAACCTGAGACATTCATTTTTGGCCCTATATCTGACAATATTCTGCAGTCATTCATAATGTTTTCATCCTTCAGCACTATATCTGATAATGTTCCACTGCTATTCACAACGTTTTCAGTAGCTAAACATTCAGAAGTAGCCTGCCTCTCCTTCTTCCTAATCTGTCTTAGTCTGGAAGCTGTGACCCTGCTGGTATTTAAAATACTTCTGTTATAGCTTCCATTATCACAGCAGCACAGAAGCTACCACAGTACAACACACTGACAGGCAACTGGTATTAATTAACACACAAGAAATTGAGAATAATTAAACAAGAAAAATTCATGTAGGACAGGTTCACACTCCTTTGTTCAAAAGACAAAGGAATTTTATCCAAATGCAGGAATTTGTGATTTTAGAAAGCAAATACATTATGAGCAAGACCAACAAGGTCTAAGGCCACATACCATAATCAAATGAGCTCAAAAGGTTAGTATTTGCCCAAATACAGAGCTCAGAAGACAGGACAGGGCAGGAAGAAGGACAAATGGAAATGGAAAGGACAGAAAGAAATAGGGAAAAGCATTGTTACATTGCAGCGACTGCAATCAATGTTACCAAAGAAAATGTGGATAAATTGTTGGATGGAAAACTAATGTGCTCTGTAAATTTTCACCCAAACAAACAAACAACAAAAAAATTAATTTTCTACCTCCCACTTTAAAGTCGGCTAGCATAGTGGTTACAAATCGGGCTGCTAACCTCGGGGTCAACAGTTCAAAACTACCAGCTGTTCTGCAGGAGAAAGATGAGGCTTTCTGCTCCCGTAAAGATTTACAGTCTCAGAAACGCTGTACAGGGTTGCTATGAGTCGGAACCGACTCCATGGCACATAACAACTTTAAATCCTAAACTCACTGAGAACAACGGTTTTTTCTTCCTTTTTTTTTTTTTTGGTTCACTGTTGTATTATGGTTTGGTTGCATAGAAAGATACCTAGCACAGAGTAGATACTCAAAAGCATGTTGACATAATGAAATTAATTATTTCATTAACAAAATAAAATGAGGTAGCTAATCAATAAAGCAAAAAATCAAATGAACAAAAAATTCTCACTATTGGAGCAACAAATAACATCATGATAAATGGAGAAAAATTGAACTTGTCAGACATCATTTTCCTTGAATTCACAATCAATACTTATGGACACAGCAGACAAGAAATCAAACAATATATTGCTTAAAGCAAATCTGCTGCAAAACATCACTTTAAAGTGTTCAAGATCAAAGATAGCAATTTGAGGACTAAGGTGAGACTGACCTGACACAAGCCATGGTATTTTTAATCTCCTGATATGCATGTGAAAGTTGGACAGTGAATAAGGAAGACCATAAAAGAATTGATTCATTTGCATTATGATGTTGGAGAAGAATATTAAAAGTACCTTGGACTGCCAAAAGAACAAACAAACCTTTGCTGGAATAAGTACATTCTGAATGATCATTAAAAGCCAGAATGACCAAGCTTCATCTCTAATACTTCGGACATGTTATAAGGAGGGATCAATCCCAGGAGAAGGACATTATGTTGGTAAAGTAGAGGGTCAGCAGAAAGGAGGAAGACCCGCAATGAGATGGATTGACACTGTGGCAGCAGCAACCAGTTCAACTGTGAGGATGGCACTGGACTAGATATTGCTTCCTTCTCTTGTGCATAGGGTTGCTATGAGTTAGAACTGACTTGACAGCATCTAACAACAACTAGCTATCCATAAAGTATTAGTTCAGAGAAAACTCGTATCATATGAGAAGAGTAAGATCCTGAAAACTACAAAGGAGGCTAGCAAAATTGACATTCAGCTATCTCCAATGTCTACCACTACATTTAGAGGCCATCAGTTGCTCACTATGGGTCACCAGCAGTACCGCCTCAGACAGCCAACAAAGGAAGACTTCACTCTGGGAATCTTGCCAGTGGCACACGAAGAGGTTTTTACTAAAGAACAAAACAGCTGCAATGATGCAGTCATGACTAATGGTCATGCCCAGTTATAAATGTACCCTCATCCCTAACTCAGATCCACACCCTTCTCTCTGTCCTAGCCCAATGAACCCTTCCTTTGGGTCACAGGCATTCTAAGCTCCCCACTCTTTTTCTTCTTCATAGCATAATTATATGTGCCAAACTTTACGTCAGAGAAATAGACTATATAAGTAAACTCACCTCCCTAGAGAGCCACCTCAGTGTTTCTCATCACTTCATCCTCTGTATTTCATTTCTCGGTTTCCCGATGCTCTAATGCCTTCAAGTCTCTTCTTGAAAACTGTGGTATGACAGACACATAAATCATAAAAATCAGAGCACTGAAAGACACATAGAGGGGTAATTTGAGTCAAATATTCCCCATTTTCAGACACAAACACGTTTTAACTGACTGTACTAGATGAAAATCTACCACTTATACTATTTAAAGCCCTAGAGGAAGACATTCCATTACCTTTCATAATAACCCAAGTTATTGACAGTGGTGGAAGATTTATTTCTGATCAAAATAAAGATCATGACATGGCCTACGTCTAGAAATAATAAAATTAAAAGTTTGAGAAGTTATCATATGCTTATGTTAATGAATTAATGTTAAATGACAACAGAGTCAAAATACTTGAATATATGTGTATTCTTGAACGTCTTCTGGGTAACATTCTTAGCTCAATGCAAAGTTTTAGGAAGTTGAAAACAGAAGGATAAAGAGATGGCTCAAATTGAAGAAAGCATAAAGTTTTATGTTTCAGAAACACACTTCTGTGATTTCTATCCTCTGTCCTGCAAACATATCAGTGAAAGAACTGTCATTCACCTTTTTCCACAAATTATATCATCAGTCCATCTGGAAAGCATTAGCACTTAACTTCATGGGTCAGCTCACTGATGTCCATCGGCGTTACTAATAGGTTCCATTAGGCAGAATCTCTAGATTCCAGCTCTCTTCCTCTCCTAAACTCTTAACTTCTTAGATTTTCTTCTATCAGAGACCCACCAGGCAGTAAATTTAGAATTTTCAACAAAAGAATCCATTCTTTAATAAAATATTCTTCTCCAGGAAAGATCAGAGTCTCTGACCTTAAAAAAATAAAAATATAAATCACTGAATTATGGACAAACTAAGAAAATCAATACACTTTAAAAGTCCCACAAATAACTGAGGCTTGTTCTAAATATAATTTCTAAAATAGAAATGGCTTATTTGAACAAATATTTACTTGTTACCTATCATATGCCAAGCACAATGGTACACTCTGTAGAGGATGCAGTAAAAAATTTAAAAAAGGGGGGGGGGAGTGGAGATTTGGAGGCTTCAGTAAAACTCCCCTCCTGAGAGACAAAAGTCACTCACAGAAAGAGTCCTCTACAGAGCCGTATATGATAGATACAGAGGAAAGTCCTGCCAATGTGCAATGGATTCACATAGGAGAGAGAGTTCACTTATTTCTGCCAGAGAAATGGGTTAATTTCATCAAGAAAGTGGCATTGGAGCTCAGCATTAAAGCATGGTGGATATTTTAGGGGCCTTTCAATTGAAAGAAGAAAGTCACAACTTTAGCTGGCTTCCATAAGGAAATATTTCATTTCCTATGACAAAAAGACCAGAGACAGAGATGGCCCCGTGCTTGGCATGACATTCACGACATCAGTCAGGTTCTCTCCATTCATTTTCTCCTCTTTCCTTAGTGGCATCTTCATCTTTGGTCCAGGAGCAGCAGTTACAACATCACATTCAGAAAGTATCAACTCAAAATCATGATGAGAACAGAAAAATGAGATAAAACTTTTGCCAACAGATTCCCTTCAGACCTCACTGGCCAGAACTGGGTTATGTTCACTTTTTTTTTTTTTAAGGTTTTTATTGTGGATTGAATGAAAGTTAACAGGGAA
>NW_006408708.1:1969759-1988310 GCF_000296735.1 Chrysochloris asiatica
ACTTCTTCCTTATTTTTCTCAACTCAATTATATAGTGTTTTGATACATTTTATAATCATTTTCCTGAAATCCTTCTCAGGCATTTCCAAAGCCTGCCCATCTTCCAACATGAAGTGTAAGTCTACTTCCAGCTCATTTGCCTCAGTCACTTTATCTCATTTCTGGGCATGTGCTGATATGGTCATCTGTTTTTGTTTTGGGGGCGTGTTCAGGAGTTTTCTGTGGCCTTAATATTTAGATGAGTGTGTATTTTGGTATTTTTTATGCTTTCTGATTACCTCTGGGTAGATGTGATCAGGAGATGGACTTCCCTTTCACTCTTCTTCCTGAGAAATCTCAAGATACCACTGCTGGTCCTTGTAATGGAACTCAAGATTTAATTTTAAGCCTATTTCCTTTTTAGTCTGCCTGTTCTGCTCCACAATCCCCATTCAGGTCTTTTTTCTAGTTATAAACAGTTCAGGGCCAGCTGTAGCCATTTTACACTGCTGTTTGGTTTTAAGTGGTAACTGTGACTTTAAATATGGAGAATATCTGTATGCATGCATAGAAGACCCCACTGGGGTGGGTGTGGGGTGTCCACTCACTCTGTAGTCACCAGAATGGAGGTGCGCAGCCAGCAAGAGACCAATGAACAGAATCAAAAACAAAAAAGGATGTCCACATTTTATCTCCGAAGATCTGTACAGTGTCCATGGCTACTCTGATCCTTCTCCTGCTTGGTCTCACCCAAGATGGTGGCTCGGGAGTAGCTGAGTGTCTTGAATTAGAAAACAATGGATTTCTTGCTTCTGCTACCAATTCCCCTAGTTGTAAGCCTTCCAACTTTCTAAATATTCCTTTATATGTGGCTCAGAGTTCTGGGACCATCCCCTGAGCCTGCTTGGTCTGGTATTCTGTGTTGTTGCTGACAGAGCTCCTCACTACACTTGTACCTGATCTGCCATCTTGTTTTGAGTATCATGTAAAACTTTTTAAAACTACTTCCTACAACGTTTAAAACTACTTCCTACAATGAAAAGTAAGCTACCATGTTTGGATTACACCATCCATCCTTTACACTGACAAGGAATTAGGGAATCATCACAATGATTGCTATTGTTAAGTGCCATCAAGTCGGTTCTGACCCATAGCGACCCTGTATAATGTTTCTGAAAAGCTTCTGCTGGGTTTGAACTGCCAACATAGTGGTTAGCAGTCCAACACTTATCTTACCACAGTTGATAATACGCAATTAAACAGGAAAAAATCATGGAGGATTGGGCATTCCCTGTAGAAAGAAGAAAGAGAAGCACAAATTAAGTATAATTTGTTGGGCAGTTATGGGCCAGAAAGTAAGCCCAGAATTTTACATACATAATTATATTTAACTCTCACAATGACTCTCTCTGCAATAGAAATTATTATCCCCATTTTACAGATTAAAAATTTGAGAAGATTAAGGAACTTGTTCATGGTCACATATCTAGTGAGTGGTAGAATCTGGATTTAGCTGCAGTTCTATTTGATTCCCAAACTCATATTTCAGGGCCCCAGGACCCTATTTGGTTAAAGAATAAGGTACATGGACAGAAAACATTGAAAAATAAGACTAAAAAAGAATTAGGTCTGGAAGGATTTAAGACCTTATTCTGTGGTCAAAGGGAGGGATTAAGAAATTGGGGTGGGGTGGGGAGGCAGGGAAGCAAGATTAGAAAAGTATTTTAGAAGAAATTTTGTAGAATGGATTTTGATGGGGAGTCAGACAACTGAATGACCTACCAGGCTATGGCAATGATTTGGAAATTTATAACAAGGAATTGAATTAAGTTAATGGCAGTGGAACTAGAGTGAAAAAAGAGATGAATTTTGTAGGAATTTGGCAACTGACTGTAGGATATGAGGGATTAAGTTGAGGGAGGAGTGGAGGATGACTCAGAGCTTTGAAGTCTTAGAAGCTGGACAAATGGTGGCATTATTCACATTGGAAAGGACATCAAGAGGATGTTGGTTAATTGGTAGGAAGAAAGACAAGGCTTTACTGCTAACTTCTTAAAACTTCCCTTGACCAGGGCTTTGGACAAACTGGGACAGAGAAAAGGAAATTATCAGTGCTGGAGACTGCAAGAGAGAAAATACTCTAATTAGTTATGTCTGGTCATCGTTCAAAATCTATCTTGAATTTTCTTTGTCTTGTCTCTTCATTGTTTGGCAAATGCTCTTGTTGCTGTTAAGTGCCACTGAGTAGGTTCTGACTCATAGTAACCCTGTATGGAGTGTCTGAGGAGCAGCTGGTGGGTTTGAACCACTGCTCTTATAGTTAGCAGTCCAGCACTACAACACCACATCAGGACCCCAACTGCTTGCTCTATTAGAGGATGGAGTCAGACATGAAGCAAAGATAAGAATCAAGTAAGCCCATTGTGCTAGTTGCCAATAATGGAAGTTTTCACTACAGTAGGAGTTTGCCATAAAGAAACCTAAGCAAAGAAAACTGAAATTCAGAAAAATAAGTTGATGAAGGTTATATGTTCTGCAAAAATACTTCCTTCCTTTCTGAAAGGTTGGCCTTCAAAATCCTCTTTAATATTCACCCACCAAACTTGGCTTAATTTACCAGCACCCACTGAAAAATGTTACTTGTACATTTTTTAGTAATACTGTTCTTATTTTTCATATTAAAATTGTATCCGTGTTGGGTTTATTCTCACTCTCCTTGATTGTCATGATCAATGTTAGGAAACCCACAATTTTACTGTTATGACTCTTAAATTGAGGCCCAGGAGCCAATCAATCAAAGAATTTGGGCTGATGGAGTGAGATTATCACACAGTGATTTCTGTTTTGTATTACCTTGCAGGCTGTATTGGTGTTCTATTGCTGTGTAACAAATTGCCACAAGTTTAGTGGCTTAACACAACACTCATTTATCAGTTCACAGTTCTGTAGGTCAGAAGTCTGGCATGACATGCCTAGGTTCTCTGCTCAGGGTATTACAAGGCTGAAATCAAGGTATCAGCTGGCTGAGTTTAAAAACTCTAGGGAAAATCATTTCCAAGCTCCTATTTGTTGTTGGCAGAATTCAGTTCCTTACAATGGCTGGGCTAAGGTCCCCATTTCCTTTCTGGCTTCTGGCCAACTAGCTCCTAGAGCATGCTCTCAAATCTTTTCCATGTGGCCCTCATAGGCAGCTCACAACATGATATTTGCTTTCTTCTGGGTGGGTTGAAGTACATCTCTCTGACTTGCCCTTCTACTAGCAGACAGACAAAATGCTCTGCTTTTACAGAGTTCAGGTAATTTCTCTGGTAGCGTAGTGGTTACGAATTGGGCTGTGAACCACAAGGTCAGCAGTTCGAAACTACCAGCGGTTCCGCAGGAGAAAGATGAGGCGTTCTGCTCCCGTAAAGATTTACAGCCTCAGAAACCCTGTGCAGGGTCGCTATGAGTCGGAACTGACTCCACGGCACTTAACAACAACAACAACAACCAGAAAAATCCCACCATTCCAAGGTCAATTGATTAATAACCTAAATATAACTGCAGAATCTCTTTGCAATGTAAAATAACATAATTACAGAAGTAACACCAGGAGGCAGAGACTATGGAATCATCTAAGACTTCTTCCAATAATATTAACATGCTGTTGTTGTTGTTTAATGCTGTTGAATAAGCATATGGTTTATACTGTTGTGGTTAGGTGCCATCGAGTTGATTCTGACTCATAACGACTCTGTACAGGGTTTCCAAGGAGCAGCTAGTGGGTTTGAACCAACGACCTTGTGTTCAAAGTCCAGTGCTTATCTTACAGTGCCACACATAGTGACCCTGTATAGGGTTTCCAAGGTAGGTTTGACCTGCCGACCTTTCAGTAAGCAGTCCAGTGTTTATTCTACAGCATCATATGAGTCTCTCAGATATTTTAGCTACAGTTTGTGTTATTATTTATAATAGGTTTGAAGACTATTATAAATCCTTAATAAAAGCAGGAGCTTTTAGGTTTAGTTATACTCCAGAGAGAGTCTGTTCACAATTTTATTTCTCTTCTTCTCCTTGACTTTTTTAAATTAAATTTCCCTCTTGCTTATGTTTCAAATGCATGCATGCACGCACACACACACATATAGGTAAGGTATGCTAGTGGCACTGTGTTTAAGTGCTCAACTGCTAACTGAAAGGTCAATAGTTCAAGCCCACCAGCTGTTCCGTGGGAGAAAGATGTGGCAGTCTGCTTCCATAAAGATTTATAGCCTTGAAAACCCTATGGGGCAGTTCTACTGTGCCCTGAAAGGAATCAACTTTATTGTAATGGATTTGGCTTGGTTTGGGTTTTATATGTGTTTGTTTGTTCTTGTTCCCTTCCTTTCTCCTTTCTTATTCATCTTTTCTCCATCCATGTTCACACTTCTCTTTCTCTGTCTTTCAGTAAGGATATTGACATTTTGAGTATATTTTACACACTGGAGCTCTGTAATTAGTTATAATGACATGTTACACACTTCTATAGTGGCTTTCATCAAAGCCTCAAAGCTTACAAGCATTAATCATGGTTTTTTTGTGAGGTTGTGGAACATGAGTATTCTATTTTACAGATGGGAAAACTAAGACTCAAAAAGGTCAAATAGCCTACCTGAATTATTTAGTCCAGAAAAGGGAGGAGTGGAAGCCTGGTATTTTTTCTTCTCCTCAGGACAACTGGAATTAAAAAAATATATATATATATTCTCAATGATTCTTAACCTTTTCAAGATTAAATTATTTTATGCTTGACTTTTTTGTTGAAACCATGTGTTTTTAGTAATGGAAGACATTTTTATTGAAGTTAAAAGGGTTTCTGAGGTATTATAAAGTTTGATACAGTGGGACACATATGTCCCAAGTGATCTATAGATCTGGGGTTAGTGGGATGAGACCTGTTTCTTCAAATTCACATAGTTATACAGGCTGCCACCAGATGGCAGCACATGCTAAAAGTGGGATAGCAATGTCCCACTAAATTCCAGAAGCAGAAAATGCAAGTGGGTATGATGTTCTATGGGTCATGAAAAGTTTAAGAGAATATCCTCGGTAGCACTCATGCAGGAATGATGTGTTTATGAAGGAGCCACTGCTAACCTAAAGACCTGACAGTGTATGGAGGGATGTTGTTGAGGTGAAAGAGAATTAGAACCAAGCCATAATGTTGTTGCTGTTGTTAAGTGCCATTGAGTCACTTCCAACTCATAGCGACACTGTATAGGATTTCTAAAGAGTGGCTGGTGGGTTTGAACTGCTAACCTTGTGTTTCATAGTCCAGTGTTAATCCACAGTGCCACACCAGAAGTCCAAACCATAATAGTGGTCAGAATTAATAGCAGAATGAGGAATCAGATACAGACTCACCAAACTTCTAGACTAAAAAGTACCTTAAAGACCATCTAGTTCTTAGTTGACAAGTGATAAAGGTAAGGCTCAAAAAAGTGGCATGGCTTAAACTTTAGTCTAAATGAGGCCAGAACTATGCTATTATTTGAATCAGGATGTCAAGACTCTAGGGCAATGAACTCCCCAGTCTCATGCTGCCTGTGTTCCCCCACCCACACCTCTACCCCCACTAGTGATAGATTGGATGTAGAAATTTGGGAACAAGGTATTGGCAAAGGATGGAAACATGCCTTGGAGTTTGTGGTGGAGACGGAAGGAAATGGATTTGAAATGTGTCTCAAGTTTACATATACTCTAATGTACAAACTTTCTAGAGTCCCTGGGTGATACAAACATTTAACACATTCAATGCGAATCTAAAGTTTGGAAATTCTAGCCCATGGAGAGATGCTTCAGAAAAAAAAGTCATGGTGATCTTTTTCCCAGAAATCAGTCATTGAAAACTATATGGTGCACAGTTTTACTCTGATATGCATGAAGTCACCATGATTCAGAACCAGTCAACAACCGGTTGGTTGGTTTGAATGTACTTCCTGGAGATATTTGAGGAAATTTTCTCTCTAAGTCACCTATGTTTCAGATGGAAGCAAGTTCTTTGTTTTTAATCTATAACTTTTCTATTTACCATCTACTGCTTCTTTTAAAATGTCTTCCCAATTTTTTAACACTTACCACTCCCAACCACTATGTCCTTGCCCCAAAATAGAATGTCTGGGGTCAGTAGAAAATTGTTACACCTAAAAGGTGTACAGTTATTAGGATTACTCTAAACTCTGTAATTTTCCCAGTCTCCTTAGTCTTCTATAGAAATGAATGGATATTCCTTTTTTTTTTAATCATAAGGTGTATCAAATGTATCAAAGATTCATCTTATGATTTAAAATTTGCCTTTCTTAAATAAGGAAGTGTGTCTTGTTGTGCTTTTGAAGATAATTTTTGGCAAAGAAAAATAATGTAGTACTCTTTTAGTGAAGTGGCAGTTGAGTAAATAGTTCATGTGCACAGGTGGAAGCAGAAAAGTTACCTGTCGTAAGTTCACAGGTAACCAATACCCAAACCAGAAGATTTCAAAACAGCATGAAAATAGCAGAAGTTGGGTTTTATTGTGCCTGAAATCTTAAAGTGGCCCTGCCTATGACCTTTCTTTATCATGGTGTTGTGACTTTCTTTTTCCAAATCACATAGTTGAAACATGAAGTATACACGAAAATCTAGAAAAATCTCAGTTCTGTATGCTTTAAAAGTTTACAAAAATAAAGAAGCTTTCAAGAACATTCATCATTTTAAGCACAAAATAGCTTTAAAAAATTTTTTGTCTGCCTGAGTCTAATCTAACTGTGGCTACCAACATCTCTCAAAATGATTTTTTTAAACTAATTTTATAAGTTTAGTGTAGACAAATGATCTTTATGGCTGAAATTTTTTAATTGAATTGAGTTGTCAAAATTTGACACCTATTACAAGAAACGTTAAAGTCTCATAGAGGCAAGATTTTCACTCTCTCTCTCTAAATATACCTTAATAATTAGGTATACACTCATCCTAAACCACATAAAATTCTTAATTTTGAGACGCTGGTTTTATAATACTAGTAGTTGCTATTGTGTGCCATCAAATTGCTTTTCGACTCAGCCACTCATTTTGACAGAGTAGAATAGCCCCATAGCATTTTCGTTCTGTTGAGTATAGGATTGCTATGAGTGGAAGATGGCTCCACGGCACCTAACAACGAGAACAATCTTAACAGAAGCAGATTGCCTCCTATAAGAATAATGGTGATGGTGGTTATGTGCCGTGGAGTCGGTTCCAACTCATAGCGACCCTGTACAGAGTTTCGGAGGCTGTACATTTTTACAGGAGCAGAAAGCCTCATCTTTCTTCCGTGGAACAGCTGGTAGTTTCCAACTACTGACCTTGAGGTTTCCAGCCCGATTTGTAACCGCTATGCTGCCAAAGCTCCTTATAAGAATAATATGACCTTATTATTTGTATTTTTTTACAATAAGACAAAGGTAAGATTGTGTATTTGTGTGTCTGTGATTTAGGTGAAAATTTACAGGGCAGAAAGGTTTTCCTTTCAACTATTCACACACTTTTTGTTTGTTACACTGATCACAGCCCTTACAGAGTAACAACACTCTTCCTGCTTTCTCCCTGTTTTTACTAGTCCTCTTCATCTTTCTTTCCTATTCCCTCCTGAGCTTTACCCATGAGCAAATGCTGTCCTTTTGATCTCATATGGATGGCTGTTCTAATAAGTGTATACCTCCCTGGTGTGATTGCTTGCCTTATAGGCCTGTCCATCTAGCTTACGTTTAAAATTTTCATAATAAAATTTTAAAAAAATGTTTGCAGATTTTTAAAAGATGAGGAGAATCTAATGGCATATTGTACAGTGAAAAAAGCAGAACACCTACTTTTCCCTACTGCCTTTCACTGTGCATCCAGAACCAAGTAGGAGGGTTGGTAGAAAGGGTGCTTGGCAAGCATTGATTCATTTTAATGACAATTATTTCTAACTGTTTTACTTCATCTTAGAAAACTAACAATAGAAGAAAATGTCCATAACTTTGTAAATGTGATACCAAACATTATATATTATGTGGAAATTAAAAAGGAAGGTTTATAATACACACAGCAAAACTGAATGAATCTTAAAAGACATGGTACCAAGAAACAGCATAAATAGCAGAGTGTTGTCTATAGAAAAATACCATTTCTATAAATTAAAACTGCACGCACACATGGTACATCTAAACAATGGAATACTATTCAGTAATAAGAAGGAATGAAGTATTGATGCAGGCAATCGTTTGAATGGATCAACCTAAGGGAATTATGTTAAGTTGAAAAAAAAAAAAGTCGATCTCAAAAGATTACATACTGTATGCATCCATTTATTTAACATTCTTAAAATTAAAATGATAGAGATGAAGGCACAATTCGTGACTGTCTGGGATTAGGAACTGGTAGGGAAGAAGATAGGATGACTATAAATATGCAGCACAAGAAAGTCTTGTGGTGATGGAATAATTCTGTATCTTGGAGTGGTGGTTACATGGAATTTTACAGTTTTATAGAACTATACAGAGAGATACACATAGAAGCACAAATGAGAGGTTATAAAACTCTTAAAATGTGAATAATTTTTGTAGATTTTGCCAATACCAATTTCCTGATTTAGACGGGGTACTGTGGCATTGTAGGAGCCCTGGTAACATAGTGGGTTGCAAGTTGGGCTATCAGCCACTTCCTTTAAAAATTTGGAGCTGTGGAGACCCCATATAGGTTCACAATGACTGGGAACCAACTTGACAGCACATAGCCACCATCACCACCACTATGGTATGATGGGAAGCTGGAAATATCAAGTTTTGTTTTTCTTTTTGCAATTGTACCTTGAAAATATACTTATTTCATGATAGTGTATTTTAAAAATACATATGTGAATAAAATCATATCTATCAAATGTATTGAATTATTTGTCTGTGATGCTGTTCTTAAGGGTTGTCAAATCAGTTCTGACCCATAGCAACCTAGTATAGGGTTTCCATGATAGGAAGGGAATAAGAGAGAATGAAGAAGAAATTAATTAGATTAGATAGATGATAATAAGAAGATTTGCACAGAACAATGTTCATAGTAGGTCATATACTGAGGCATATAATTACCCAACCCTCTGCACCTCTGGTCAAAAAAAGAATCAGGATAGAAATTTTGGGAACACTATGTTCCTGGCATTGCAAAAATATTTAGTTGCTTGGTAAAAGGACTACAAAGAAACATGTTAAAAATAGATTTATCTGAATGGTGGAAGTATAAAATATTTTTATATTCTTTTGTGAAGTTTGCTGGTCTTCCAAATGTTCTGCAAGGAAACCATGCACTATTGTCATTACAAAAATATAAGAATTATTTAAGTACATCAAAATTATTAAAATTATTGATTATTACAAATACATATAAAAGTTCTATTGAAAGTAACAAGTAAATATGTGCCTTTAAACTATTTCTTTTATAGTCTTCCTTTGATTAGCTTATGCATCCCTATAGTTTTATAAATATTCAAATGCAAAAATATAATTCTCAAGCTCAGCATTTCACTTATACAAGGGTAAGTCAAAAGGTATTCCAGTTGATACATGCACATGTTTCTTCCAAACAAAATATGTTTAAACATGTCTCTGAAATCAGTGGATGGCTGCAGACAAGTTCTCTCAGTAATATACTTATCTTTGTTTCATTAGGGCATCTTCAAATAAAGGTTCAGTCAAAACAGTGACTTCTAAGGAGATTTGCTGGACCAGTGAAATTCAAGACAGAAAAGTCTGCTCCAAAGGTTATGTTGAACTGTTTTCTGGGACCCCAAAGGGGTAATTTTAGTAGATCTTCTCAAAGAACACAGAAGCTTATTATAAAGACTTAAGAAAATTGAAAATTACGTTGTTGAGAAAAACACAAGAAAAGTGGTGCCTCATAATGCAGCTACTCATTTTTAAAGGGTAGCAAGTTCTGTCCTATGAGAAGGTCATTGGGAAACCTTATCATATTTACTTTACAGTGCTGATCTTGCCCCTTCAGATTTCTGTTTTTTCTCAAAAGTCAAAGAACATTTAGAAGAAATATGATTTGAGTTTCTCGAAGATGCCAAAACTGTCATTTGATTTGTAAACTTTTGCTGAAGATAATTCAAAAGCAACTGCAACAGTACATCAACAGGAAACTGCCAGAGGGTTCAAGCCAGATTCAGACAAGGACATGGTATGAGGGATATCATTGCTGACATCAGATGGATCTTGACTGAAAGCAGAGAATCAGAAAGGTATTTACTTGTGCTTTAGTTACTATGCAAAGGCTTTCAACTGTGTGGATCATAACAAGCTATGGATAATATTGTTAAGAATGGGTATTCCAGAACACTTTAACTGTTTTCATAAGGAACCTGTACATATACCAAGAAGCAACTATTCGAAAAAAAACAAGGGATACTGAATAGTTTAGAACCCAGAAATATGTGTGCTAGGGCTGTATTCTTGCACCATACTTGTTCAGTCTGTATGCTAGGCAGATAATCCAAGCAAATGGATTATATGAAGAAAAGTGTAGAATCAGGATTGGAGGGAATCTCATTAACAATTTACAATATACTAGTGAAAAAACTTTGCTTGCTGAAAGCAAAGAGGACTTAAAATTAGGAGCTTTAATTTTGGCAGAAATATACTAACAAACATAACTTAAAACACTCAAACAGCAGAAAGCAAAATAGATGACTGGGACCTCCTAAAAACTAGACATTTCTGTGCATCAAAAGATTTTATCAAAAGAGGTAAAAGAAAACCCACAACCAGGAGAAAAATTTTTGGCAGTAACATATCAGACACAAGACAACTGTCTAAAATTTAAAGAACACTTCAACACCTCAATAAGAAGACAGATAATCCTATTAAAAAGTGGGCAGAGGACATGACCAGATACTTCATTAAGAAGACATTCAGGCAGTCAACTAACATAAGAAGAAATGCTCACAATCACCAGTCATAAAAGAGATGCAAATCAAAACAACAATGAGATATTATCTTACCCCTGCACTAACAGTAAAGTTTAAACAAGCAGAAAACAACAAACGCTGGAGAAGATGTAGAGAATATGGCACCTTTCCACACTCCAGGTGGGACTGTAAAATGATGCAACCACTATGGAAAATGGTATGATACTTTCTCAGAAGCTTGGAAATAGAAACACCATATGATCCAGCAATCTCTCTACTTGGTATACATCTCTAGAAATAAGAGCCATAACATGAACAAATATATGCACTCCCATGTACATTGCAACATTATTCACAATAGCAAAAAGATGTAGACAGTCTAGAGGACCATCAGCAGAGGGACGGTTGAACAAACTTTGTTGCATACACACAATGGAATATTGTGCAACACTGAAGAATAATGATGAATCTGCAAAACAGCTGCATAACATCTCCATGTTATTGAAAGACATTATATTGAGTTGATTGCAAAGGGTCAGAGACTATATGAGATCACTACTGTAAAAAGTAAAGAAAAAGCTTCCATTCTATAATAAAGTTTATATAATGGTTTACGGGGTGGGAGGGAAGAGACAACTATTCACTAGGCAGAGTGTAGACACCTGCTAACTTGGGTGACAGGGATAGCAATTAAAAAGAAAAGGAAGGAAAAGAGAAGCAGGGAAACAGTTTAAAAAATAAAAGATTGCAGCCTAAAAATCCAATGGGCAGTTTTACTCTGTGTATGGGGTTACTATGAGTTGAAACCAACTCAATGGCACCTAACACCAACAAGCATGCTTCAGGGAGCAGCCAGAGACACATAGAACATAATTTGGGTCTTTTGTTTCCATGATTTCTCTCCTCATTACATATACTTTTTTTTTTTTAAAGAACCCATGGTATGGAAAGGAGAAATCTAAATAGCACTGGGGACGTTAGTAAGAAACAAAATTCCAGAAATTGATATAATACCAGTTGAGGTGTTTGAACAAATGATGCAACGCTAGAAGTACTCATTTGCCTAAGTCAGAACTAGTCATTTGGGAGAATGGACTATACGAAGAACACAGCTTCAGAATTGGAAGAACCTGTGATATGCAGATGACACAACTTAGCTTGCGGAAAATGAAGAAGAATTAATGAAGATCAAAAGCTACAGCCTCTAGTGTGAATTGTATCTCAATATAAAGAAACCAAACACCCTCACATTTGGACCAATCAGCAAGATAAATGGAGTAAACATTGAAGTTGTCAAGAATTTCATTTTACTTGTATCTACAACCAACATTCATAGAAATAACAGTCAAGAAATCAAATTAATTATTGTACTGGCAAATTTGCTGCAAAAGATATTTTCAAAGTATTAAAAAGTCAGTATGTCACTTTGAATCCTAAAGTATTTTCAGTGCATATGCATGCAAAAGATGGACAATGAATAAAAAAGACTAAGGAAGAATTGATGCATATGAATTATGATGTTGGCAAATATTAAATGTACATACTGTGGTCTGCCAGTAAGAGATCTTGGGAAAGGTACAACCAGAATGTTCCTTAGAACTAACAATGGAAAGACTTCTCACTTAATTTGGACATGTTATCAGGAGCGATCAGTCCCTGGAAAAGGACATCATGCTTTGCAAATAAAGAATCAGTGAGAAAGACTCCCAATGTGACGGATTAACAATGAAATGGCTGCAACAATGACACAGGACCAGGTAGAGTTTCATTCTGCTATACATAAAATTGTTATGAATCAGAACCAACTTAGCAGCACTTAACAACAACAATCATAAAAGAAAAGATAGATACATTGGACTTCATTAAAATTAAGAACTCATCTTCATCAAAAGACATCATTAAGAGAGTAAAAATTTAACCAACATAGTAGCAGAAGTTGTTTACAACACACAAATGGCTCATATCTAGAACACATAAAGAACTTTTCTAAATCAGTTTTTGAAAAATTTACATACATGTATGCCAATACTATTGGAAATAATTTTGAACAGGAAATTCACATGAAAATATCCAAATAGCCAACAAGCAGGAAAAGATACTCAACCTCATTAGTCATTAGAATTAGATTAAAATCTCTTAAAACCAAAGGAGTCCTGGTGGGGTGCTGTGAGATAAAGCACTGAACCATAAGGTCAGTTAGAACCACAACGTCAGTGGTTCAAACTCACCAGGCGCTCCTTGGAAACCCTATGCAACGTCACTATGAATGGGAACTGACTTGAAGGTGGTTAACAAAAACAACAACAAAAACAAAAGTCAGTGAGGATGAAAGCAACTTGAATTCTCATACTGTAAGTGTGTAAATCAGGAAATGATATAGCAATATCTACGAAAGTTAAACATACCCATGCTCTATTACTTAGCAACTCTATTCTAGGTATATAGCCAACTAAGTGTATATACAAGAGAATTTTAAAAAGCTAATGGAAAAATGAAATTAAAAGATATGAAATTTCTGCAAGAAATTTTTGAAACCCCTTTGTATATGGTTGTAAAAACGTATGTATGAGAAATAAGAGTCATGACAGGAATAGATACAGGCACATCCATGTTTATCACAGTGCTGTTTACGAAAAGATAGAAACAACCTAAATGTCCATCAGTGGGAGAATGGATTAATGGTAAATACACACAATGAGATACCACACAATGTTAAAGAATAACAAAGAATCTGGGAATAACTGAACCTAGAGGACCTTATGCTGAGTGAAATACTTGTTGATGCTATTAAGTTGATGCTTAGGGTTGGTTCCTATGCAGGTTTTCTGAGGAATGACTGGTGGGTTTGAACAATGGACTTTGTGTCTAGCAGTCCAGTACTTATCCTACAGTACCACACCAGGACTCCTGAGTGAAACTGTTGTTGTTACTCTCAGGTCGGTTCTGACTCATACCGACCCTGTATATGGTTTTTGAGGAGTAGCTGGTGGGTTTGAACTGCTGACCTTGTGATTCTGTACAGTCTTGGTCCTACAGTGTCACACCAGAAATTAGTAAATCACAAAAGAACAAACATTGCATGAGACCACTATTGTAAAAAGTCAAGAAAAGGTTTTCACAGTAAAAGAAGCATTTTTGATGGTTACTAGGACAGGAGTCCTGGTGTGGCGCTGTGGGCTAATGCGTCAGACTGCAAAGTTGTTTGAACTGCAAGGTCGGTGGTTCAAGCTCACCAGCTGCTCCTTGGAAACCCTATACAGGGTCGCTATGGGTCAGAATCGATTCGACGGCACTTAACAACAACAACAAGGACTGGAATAATATAGGAAGATAAATTACTGGCAGGAGGTTAAACATGTTTCAACTTGGGTAATGGAGAAGACAATATACATTAAAAGGGAAGTCAGCAAAAAACTGATGGAGATGGGACAACACTGCAAGAGAATGACACTGGTAGGTAACAGAGGTAGATACTGTTATATGCACGATCCTGCAATAGTGATGTTTTACAAGTAGATGTATGGATAGACACACAGGCTAAATGAGTGTTGAACAATACCAGTGAATATATATAGGTTTGACACAGCATATTTGTACAAGTATATTTACTTTTCTTGCAAATATATCCATGAATAAGGTAAAACAAAAAGGGACAAAGTTACAAAAACTTCTAAAATATAACCAAACACTTCGAAGGAATGAGCCACTGAACCTGAGTTCTCAGGAACAGAGTCTCAGCGAACATCAAGGTCAACTGGCATAAAACAGTCCACAAAGACAATGTTCTGCAACCTACTTTTGTGAGTAGAAACTTGGTTCTTAAAAGCTCATAAGTGGACATCTAAGGAGCAACTATAGGTCTGTCCCTGTCTGGAGGAAAGAAGAGTGAAGAAAATCAAAGATGTAGGGAAACAATTAGTCCAACAGACTAATGGATCATGTAAACATCAGTCTCCATGATCCTGTGACCAGAACTACATGGTGCCCAGCCATCATTACCAACTACTCTGAAAGCAATCATATTAGATAGTCCTGAATAAAGTGGGAAAAAAATGTGGAACAAACTCAAAATCATTTTTTAAAAAGACCAGGCTTACTTCTCAAATAAGTGGGACCCGAGACCATGGACCTTACTCATGCTTAAGGACTAGAAATAGTTCAATTTTCAATGAAACAATAGACAATCATATAAGGAGAACAATAACACAAGAGAGGTATGCACATCTTAGAGTACTCAGTCTTTTGCTATCAAAAATTCAGTACTTACCCAAAGACAAAGTTTAGAAGGGTTAGAAAAGGAGGAAAGGAAACAGGAAGCACAGGGAGGATGTGAGCTAAGTGACGTTACATTGTGGAGATCACAATCAATGGCATGAAATAAAATGTGTATGAATTGTTGAATGGGAAGTTGATCTGCTCTGTAAACCTTTACCCAATTCACAGTGGAAAAAAAAATTTTTTTTTTTTTTGCTATTGTTGTTGTTAAGGATAACACAAATACGATTCATAGCAACCCTATATAAGGCTTCCAAGGAGCAACTGGTGAGTTTGAGCTGTCAACCTTGAGGCTAACAGTCCAATGCTTATCCTACAGCACCCTAATAGGACTCCCTGGTACCTAGTAGGCACTCAATAAACAGTAAAAAGGAAATAAAAAACAGAATATTTATAGCACCATGATTTAGAAAAGTTGAAACCAGAAAGAACCCAAATGTCCACCAACAATAGAATTAATGAATAATTATAGTATGCTTATACGTTAGAAATGCTATATAATAATGGAAATGAGTAAACTACTACTGTAAGAAATAGCAGAAGAGGAAAAAAAAAGTAATGAGAGAGAAAAAAATGTGTGTGTTTTTTAAATAAAACAGGTTATCTGGCTATTACAAGAACAAGAAAGCTGTTTTGCCTGGAAGCCATCAAGACAAGCCATCAAGTCACTTCAGGACAAACCCCCTTCTAAGATTGGAACTCAAAGGGAGCACACAAGCAGGCTTGTAAGCTCACTGGTGAACATATTGGTCAACCTGTGAGTGGAAGTAGGGAAAAGATAGTAACATTCCATGGACTCCTGTCAACCTTGAGATGAGAGAGAGATAGGAGGAAGGGCTGGTTGGTCCGAAGTTTGGGGAGACTAGGGAAGCACTGAGCCCACAGACACTGACCTGCCCACTGGGGGCTGGAGCTGAGAGTAAAATGTCCAGATGTATGAAGTGAGGGGAGGTGTGCAAGAATGCCCAAGCTTGCAGATAATACCTATTTGACCTAGCTTGGATGACTTGATAATCAGAACTCAACTAGAGGAATATAAAGAAATTTGATGAAGAAAGCAAGTATAAATTGTTACAGTTTGATTAATTTGATCTAAACTTATAGATGTAGTAGCTCAGAATACGAAATGAAAGGGAAGGAGTCTTCAATTCAAGGATCAAGCCTATTCCCTCAGTACACAGGGTTGATAGGGATGGGCAACTCAGACACTGGCTACCTAAAATGGTGCTGCTATAAAGGCACAAAGTGGCTGGCTTACAAGGTTTCAAGTGGGAGTTTAGTTTCAGGGCATGCAGTGGGAGGTAGAATCCCCACTGAAGAGTTTCCATCTTGTCTAGAGTGGTCAGGTGAAAGGAGGTGGGGATAGAATTCTTTTGATTAATAGTGAGTAATTGTTATCATGACTAATTGCAATTGTCATAATTTTAACAAATGTAATGATAGAAGATGTGTAACAAAAATGGGGACAGTGATTGATTTTGCTTTCCAGGAACAGAGGACCCTGAGACCAGCAAGAGGGAAGAGCATGGGTGGAGCATGGGACCCTAACCAGAGAGGTAGAGACAATGGCATGGAAAGATAGAACATCTGAGGACTCTAGACTCATGGAAAGAGAGGGGCTGTGTGCTGACAGGCAGGGAGCTGGTTTACAAAATGTGCCTTTTGGTTGTTTAAATGATTATATATTCCTGTGTTCTTCGGTGTACATCACAATGAAACTAGATGTGATTGGTTGAGTGCAAAACTGATATTCTGCAGTGTAGATTATTACTCAATTTACAATGAAAACTTTAAAAAAAACAAAAAAAAGATATACCATGGGTGATTATAACAAAACAATGCTGAGTCAAAAAAAAAAAATTTTTTTTTGCATTAAATCTTTTATGTAAGATTCAAAAACAAATACAAGTAATTGATGATGTTAAAAATCAGTACAGTGGTTATTTTTTGGAAGGTCAATGATTAGGAGACAACACAAGAGTTTTCTGATATGCATATAATTTTTTTATCTCTTGATCAGAGAAATAATTATCTAGATGTGAGAGATTCATACATGTTTGCCAATACATCATTATAATACTATTTTAACTATATATAATTATTTATCAGACCTGATGAAAGAATGAGTAAGCCCTCAGCTAACTGAAACACTGGCAGTTTGAACCAACACAGCAACACCATAGGCGAAAGGTCTGGTGATTTGGTTGAATAAAGATTATTGCCAAGAAAACCCCATGGGACAGTTCTGCTCTGACATATGGGGTCCCTATGAATCAGAGTTGACTTGATGGTACCACCCAACAACAACAATGAAAAGAGATTTAAATTATGTTCTATGACAATATGTACATGGTATGCAAATTTAACAATAGCATGTCCATCCAACATGACACAAAAATGAGATTACTCTCTTAAACTGAGGGCTTTGTACTACAAGAGCAATAAACTGTTGACAGCAAAATTTCCCCTGGAACAAGGAAGGAGAAAATCCAGAGTCTTTGAGTTCAGAGGAACTGTGTGACAACTGAACTAAGAAATTTGAGTTGCCAACGTAGGACTCCCAATGCACAGAAGTTTTGCAAGAAACATCATAAATTCTTAAAAGTTAAGACTAATGAGCATCCTATAGAGGTTTAGAAAGATGAAACAGAAGTCAAGGATTTTCCCTAAAGATAAGTTTGGAAAAAATATAAGCCCACACTGCAGCCAGTATGGTGGTGTGGTAGTAGCTAGCCAAGTCCTGATGACCATCCCCCCTTTGGATTGCTGTTCCTATAACCCTTAGGAGACACTGTTATTTTTAGGGTGGACTGCCATTTGCTATGCTGTTTCACAACAGGGTTCTGGCAAATTCATGGGATTGCATGCCATCCAGCAGAACTTCTGATGACGTCAGAACATGACTATGCCACACATACACTCCCAGATCCCACCCTGCTCTGAACAAATTAAAAAAATATGCACCACCCCACACATGCATATATACTGAGGCAGACTGACAGCAGGCAAATGCCATTTTCCTTCTTGTGTTGTGTGATTCTTCATGTGAAATATGAAACTCACTATGTGAGAATCCTTGAAATTTGCACAGTTGATTTTCCTGCAAAACAATGATGGATTTGAAATCAAATTATGTAAGAGAAGAAATTTTTATGGAATTTCTCTTACTTAAATATAGTATTGCCAAGATAAACATTGTTTGTTTTGTGGCCAGATTCATGCCCTGCTTAATGAATATAGTCCTTGCTATAATTAAACAACAACAAAAATTTGAGTAGTTATTCCCCAAAGTTCAAATGATTGCTTTTAAGATTCAATTTTAAATATATTCAAAGCAGATGAAAAAATAATTGTACAATGTCATAAAAATGTAGACCATAATGAT